>NW_026701301.1:0-43919 GCF_030435755.1 Ochotona princeps | reverse complement strand
TTTTCACACTCTATGCTTAGTGATCTTTGTGTGACTAGGACCTAATGAGCTTGGTCTGCTCCCACACACAAACGAATGGTCCACATGCGGGTTCACATGCCACCAACTCCACATTCGCAGGCAACTTCAGCGCCACAGCCGTTTTCAGATTGCCCTCAATACAAAGGCTCTAGACGCATATAATGGTGTGAGAGCCAATTCAATCAAGGAAACACTGCATGTTGGTGAAGGGCATATTGAAGAAGGATCAGCCGAGTGGTTCTTGTGGGAGAACAACTCCATTTGGCTCACTAACTTCACACACCATCAGGCTTCCAAGCAGCTCTCAAGGAAACTCAGTTTTCACACTCTATTCTTATTGCCCTTTGAGTGCATTATCTAGAATGAACCTGTAGAGCATCCACACAAACGAATGCTCCACATGCGGGTTTCACATGCCACCAACTCCACATTCACAGGCAACTTCAGCGCCACAGCCGTTTTCAGATAGCCCTCAAAGCAAAGGCTCTAGACGCAAATATTGGTGTGAGAGCTAATTCAATCAAGGAAACACTGCATGTTGGTGAAGGGCATATTGAAAAAGAATCAGCCGAGTGGTTCTTGTGGGAGAACAACTCCATGTGGCTCACTAACTTCACACACCATCAGGCTTCCAAGCAGCTCTCAAGGAAACTCAGTTTTCACACTCTATGCTTAGTGCTCTTTGTGTGCCTAGGACTGAAATGAAGCTTGGTCAGCATCCCACACAAACGAATGCTCCACATGCGGGTTTCACATGCCACCAACTCCACATTCACAGGCAACTTCAGCGCCACAGCCGTTTCAGATAGCCTCAATGCAAAGGCTCTAGACGCAAATATTGGTGTGAGAGCTAATTCAATCAAGGAAACACTGCATGTTGGTGAAGGGCATATTGAAGAAGGATCAGCCGAGTGGTTCTTGTGGAGAACAACTCCATTTGGCTCACTAACTTCACACACCATCAGGCTTCCAAGCAGCTCTCAAGGAAACTCAGTTTTCACACTCTATGCTTAGTGCCCTTTGAGTGCATTATCTAGGAATGAACCTGGTAGAGCATCCCACACAAACGAATGCTCCACATGCGGGTTTCACATGCCACCAACTCCACATTCACAGGCAACTTCAGCGCCATAGTCGTTTTCAGATAGCCCTCAAAGCAAAGGCTCTAGACGCAAATATTGGTGTGAGAGCTAATTCAATCAAGGAAACACTGCATGTTGGTGAAGGGCATATTGAAGAAGGATCAACTGAGTGGTTCTTGTGGGAGAACAACTCCATTTGGCTCACTAACTTCACACACCATCAGGCTTCCAAGCAGCTCTCAAGGAAACTCAGTTTTCACACTCTATGCTTAGTGCTTTTTGTGTGACTAGGACTGAAATGAAGCCTGGTCAGCATCCCACACAAACGAATGCTCCACATGCGGGTTTCACATGCCACCAACTCCACATTCACAGGCAACTTCAGCGCCACAGCCGTTTTCAGATAGCCCTCAATGCAAAGGCTCTAGACGCAAATATTGGTGTGAGAGCTAATTCAATCAAGGAAACACTGCATGTTGGTGAAGGGCATATTGAAGAAGGATCAGCCGAGTGGTTCTTGTGGGAGAACAACTCCATTTGGATCACTAACTTCACACACCATCAGGCTTCCAAGCAGCTCTCAAGGAAACTCAGTTTTCACACTCTATGCTTAGTGCCCTTTGAGTGCATTATCTAGGAATGAACATGGTAGAGCATCATACACATACGAATGCTCCACTTGCGGTTTTCACATGCCACCAACTCCACATTCAGAGGCAACTTCAGCGCCACAGTCGTTTTCAGATAGCCCTCAATGCAAAGGCTCTAGACGCAAATATTGGTGTGAGAGCTAATTCAATCAAGGAAACACTGCATGTTGGTGAAGGGCATATTAAAGAAGGATCAGCCGAGTAGTTCTTGTGGGAGAACAACTCCATTTGGCTCACTAACTTCACACACCATCAGGCTTCCAAGCAGCTCTCAAGGAAACTCAGTTTTCACACTCTATGCTTAGTGCCCTTTGTGTGCTTAGGACTGAAATAAAGCTTGGAGAGCATCCCAAACAAACGAATGCTCCACATGCAGGTTTCACATGCCACCAACTCCACATTCACAGGCAACTTCAGCGCCACAACCGTTTTCAGATAGCCCTCAATGCAAAGGCTCTAGACGCAAATATTGGTGTGAGAGCCAATTCAATCAAGGAAACACTGCATGTTGGTGAAGGGCATATTGAAGAAGGATCAGCCGAGTGGTTCTTGTGGGAGAACAACTCCATTTGGCTCACTAACTTCACACACCATCAGGCTTCCAAGCAGCTCTCAAGGAAACTCAGTTTTCACACTCTATGCTTAGTGCTCTTTGTGTGCCTAGGACTGAAATGAAGCTTGGTCAGCAATCCACACAAACGAATGCTCCACATGCGGGTTTCACATGCCACCAACTCCACATTCACAGGCAACTTCAGCGCCACAGCCGTTTTCAGATAGCCCTCAATGCAAAGGCTCTAGACGCAAATATTGGTGTGAGAGCCAATTCAATCAAGGGAACACTGCATGTTGGTGAAGGGCATATTGAAGAAGGATCAGCCGAGTGGTTCTTGTGGGAGAACAACTCCATTTGGCTCACTAACTTCACACACCATCAGGCTTCCAAGCAGCTCTCAAGGAAACTCAGTTTTCACACTCTATGCTTAGTGCCCTTTGAGTGCATTATCTAGGAATGAACCTGGTAGAGCATCCCACACAAACGAATGCTCCACATGCGGGTTTCACATTGCACCAACTCCACATTCACAGGCAACTTCAGCGCCACAGCCGTTTTCAGATAGCCCTCAATGCAAAGGCTCTAGACGCAAATATTGGTGTGAGAGCTAATTCAATCAAGGAAACACTGCATGTTGGTGTAGGGCATACTGAAGAAGAATCAGCAGAGGGGTTCTTGTGGGAGAACAACTCCATGTGGCTCACTAACTTCACACACCATCAGGCTTCCAAGCAGCTCTCAAGGAAACTCAGTTTTCACACTCTATGCTTATTGCCCTTTGAGTGCATTATCTAGGAATGAACCTGGTAGAGCATCCCACACAAACGAATGCTCCAAATGCGGGTTTCACATGCCACCAACTCCACATTCACAGGCAACTTCAGCGCCACAGCCGTTTTCAGATAGCCCTCAATGCAAAGGCTCTAGACGCAAATATTGGTGTGAGAGATAAATCAATCAAGGAAACACTGCATGTTGGTGAAGGGCATATTGAAGAAGGATCAGCCGAGTGGTTCTTGTGGGAGAACAACTCCATTTGGATCACTAACTTCACACACCATCAGACTTCCAAGCAGCTCTCAAGGAAACTCAGTTTTCACACTCTATGCTTAGTGCCCTTTGAGTGCATTATCTAGGAATGAACATGGTAGAGCATCATACACATACGAATGCTCCAATTGCGGGTTTCACATGCCACCAACTCCACATTCACAGGCAACTTCAGCGCCACAGTCGTTTTCAGATAGCCCTCAATGCAAAGGCTCTAGACGCAAATATTGGTGTGAGAGCTAATTCAATCAAGGAAACACTGCATGTTGGTGAAGGGCATATTGAAGAAGAATCAGCCGAGTAGTTCTTGTGGGAGAACAACTCCATTTGGCTCACTAACTTCACACACCATCAGGCTTCCAAGCAGCTCTCAAGGAAACTCAGTTTTCACACTCTATGCTTAGTGCTCTTTGTGTGCCTAGGACTGAAATGAAGCTTGGTCAGCATCCCACACAAACGAATGGTCCACATGCGGGGTTCACATGCCACCAACTCCACATTCACAGGCAACTTCAGCGCCACAGCCGTTTTCAGATTGCCCTCAATACAAAGGCTCTAGACGCATATAATGGTGTGAGAGCCAATTCAATCAAGGAAACACTGCATGTTGGTGAAGGGCATATTGAAGAAGGATCAGCCGAGTGGTTCTTGTGGGAGAACAACTCCATTTGGCTCACTAACTTCACACACCATCAGGCTTCCAAGCAGCTCTCAAGGAAACTCAGTTTTCACACTCTATTCTTATTGCCCTTTGAGTGCATTATCTAGGAATGAACCTGGTAGAGCATCCCACACAAACGAATGCTCCACATGCGGGTTTCACATGCCACCAACTCCACATTCACAGGCAACTTCAGCGCCACAGCCGTTTTCAGATAGCCCTCAAAGCAAAGGCTCTAGACGCAAATATTGGTGTGAGAGCTAATTCAATCAAGGAAACACTGCATGTTGGTGAAGGGCATATTGAAAAAGAATCAGCCGAGTGGTTCTTGTGGGAGAACAACTCCATGTGGCTCACTAACTTCACACACCATCAGGCTTCCAAGCAGCTCTCAAGGAAACTCAGTTTTCACACTCTATGCTTAGTGCTCTTTGTGTGCCTAGGACTGAAATGAAGCTTGGTCAGCATCCCACACAAACGAATGCTCCACATGCGGGTTTCACATGCCACCAACTCCACATTCACAGGCAACTTCAGCGCCACAGCCGTTTTCAGATAGCCCTCAATGCAAAGGCTCTAGACGCAAATATTGGTGTGAGAGCTAATTCAATCAAGGAAACACTGCATGTTGGTGAAGGGCATATTGAAGAAGGATCAGCCGAGTGGTTCTTGTGGGAGAACAACTCCATTTGGCTCACTAACTTCACACACCATCAGGCTTCCAAGCAGCTCTCAAGGAAACTCAGTTTTCACACTCTATGCTTAGTGCCCTTTGAGTGCATTATCTAGGAATGAACCTGGTAGAGCATCCCACACAAACGAATGCTCCACATGCGGGTTTCACATGCCACCAACTCCACATTCACAGGCAACTTCAGCGCCACAGCCGTTTTCAGATAGCCCTCAAAGCAAAGGCTCTAGACGCAAATATTGGTGTGAGAGCTAATTCAATCAAGGAAATACTGCATGTTGGTGAAGGGCATATTGAAGAAGAATCAGCCGAGTGGTTCTTGTGGGAGAACAACTCCATTTGGCTCACTAACTTCACACACCATCAGGCTTCCAAGCAGCTCTCAAGGAAACTCAGTTTTCACACTCTATGCTTAGTGCTTTTTGTGTGACTAGGACTGAAATGAAGCCTGGTCAGCATCCCACACAAACGAATGCTCCACATGCGGGTTTCACATGCCACCAACTCCACATTCACAGGCAACTTCAGCGCCACAGCCGTTTTCAGATAGCCCTCAATGCAAAGGCTCTAGACGCAAATATTGGTGTGAGAGCTAATTCAATCAAGGAAACACTGCATGTTGGTGAAGGGCATACTGAAGAAGAATCAGCCGAGTGGTTCTTGTGGGAGAACAACTCCATGTGGCTCACTAACTTCACACACCATCAGGCTTCCAAGCAGCTCTCAAGGAAACTCAGTTTTCACACTCTATGCTTAATGCCCTTTGAGTGCATTATCTAGGAATGAACCTGGTAGAGCATCCCACACAAACGAATGCTCCACATGCGGGTTTCACATGCCACCAACTCCACATTCACAGGCAACTTCAGCGCCACAGCCGTTTTCAGATAGCCCTCAATGCAAAGGCTCTAGACGCAAATATTGGTGTGAGAGCTAATTCAATCAAGGAAACACTGCATGTTGGTGAAAGGCATATTGAAGAAGGATCAGCCGAGTGGTTCTTGTGGGAGAACAACTCCATTTGGATCACTAACTTCACACACCATCAGGCTTCCAAGCAGCTCTCAAGGAAACTCAGTTTTCACACTCTATGCTTACTGCCCTTTGAGTGCATTATCTAGGAATGATCATGGTAGAGCATCATACACATACGAATGCTCCACTTGCGGGTTTCACATGCCACCAACTCCACATTCAGAGGCAACTTCAGCGCCACAGTCGTTTTCAGATAGCCCTCAATGCAAAGGCTCTAGACGCAAATATTGGTGTGAGAGCTAATTCAATCAAGGAAACACTGCATGTTGGTGAAGGGCATATTGAAGAAGGATCAGCCGAGTAGTTCTTGTGGGAGAACAACTCCATTTGGCTCACTAACTTCACACACCATCAGGCTTCCAAGCAGCTCTCAAGGAAACTCAGTTTTCACACTCTATGCTTAGTGCTCTTCGTGTGCCTAGGACTGAAATGAAGCTTGGAGAGGATCCCAAACAAACGAATGCTCCACATGCAGGTTTCACATGCCACCAACTCCACATTCACAGGCAACTTCAGCGCCACAGCCGTTTTCAGATAGCCCTCAATGCAAAGGCTCTAGACGTAAATATTGGTGTGAGAGCTAATTCAATCAAGGAAACACTGCATGTTGGTGAAGGGCATATTGAAGAAGGATCAGCCGAGTAGTTCTTGTGGGAGAACAACTCCATTTGGCTCACTAACTTCACACACCATCAGGCTTCCAAGCAGCTCTCAAGGAAACTCAGTTTTCACACTCTATGCTTAGTGCTCTTTGTGTGCCTAGGACTGAAATGAAGCTTGGTCAGCATCCCACACAAACGAATGGTCCACATGCGGGGTTCACATGCCACCAACTCCACATTCACAGGCAACTTCAGCGCCACAGCCGTTTTCAGATTGCCCTCAATACAAAGGCTCTAGACGCATATAATGGTGTGAGAGCCAATTCAATCAAGGAAACACTGCATGTTGGTGAAGGGCATATTGAAGAAGGATCAGCCGAGTGGTTCTTGTGGGAGAACAACTCCATTTGGCTCACTAACTTCACACACCATCAGGCTTCCAAGCAGCTCTCAAGGAAACTCAGTTTTCACACTCTATTCTTATTGCCCTTTGAGTGCATTATCTAGGAATGAACCTGGTAGAGCATCCCACACAAACGAATGCTCCACATGCGGGTTTCACATGCCACCAACTCCACATTCACAGGCAACTTCAGCGCCACAGCCGTTTTCAGATAGCCCTCAAAGCAAAGGCTCTAGACGCAAATATTGGTGTGAGAGCTAATTCAATCAAGGAAACACTGCATGTTGGTGAAGGGCATATTGAAAAAGAATCAGCCGAGTGGTTCTTGTGGGAGAACAACTCCATGTGGCTCACTAACTTCACACACCATCAGGCTTCCAAGCAGCTCTCAAGGAAACTCAGTTTTCACACTCTATGCTTAGTGCTCTTTGTGTGCCTAGGACTGAAATGAAGCTTGGTCAGCATCCCACACAAACGAATGCTCCACATGCGGGTTTCACATGCCACCAACTCCACATTCACAGGCAACTTCAGCGCCACAGCCGTTTTCAGATAGCCCTCAATGCAAAGGCTCTAGACGCAAATATTGGTGTGAGAGCTAATTCAATCAAGGAAACACTGCATGTTGGTGAAGGGCATATTGAAGAAGGATCAGCCGAGTGGTTCTTGTGGGAGAACAACTCCATTTGGCTCACTAACTTCACACACCATCAGGCTTCCAAGCAGCTCTCAAGGAAACTCAGTTTTCACACTCTATGCTTAGTGCCCTTTGAGTGCATTATCTAGGAATGAACCTGGTAGAGCATCCCACACAAACGAATGCTCCACATGCGGGTTTCACATGCCACCAACTCCACATTCACAGGCAACTTCAGCGCCACAGCCGTTTTCAGATAGCCCTCAAAGCAAAGGCTCTAGACGCAAATATTGGTGTGAGAGCTAATTCAATCAAGGAAATACTGCATGTTGGTGAAGGGCATATTGAAGAAGAATCAGCCGAGTGGTTCTTGTGGGAGAACAACTCCATTTGGCTCACTAACTTCACACACCATCAGGCTTCCAAGCAGCTCTCAAGGAAACTCAGTTTTCACACTCTATGCTTAGTGCTTTTTGTGTGACTAGGACTGAAATGAAGCGTGGTCAGCATCCCACACAAACGAATGCTCCACATGCGGGTTTCACATGCCACCAACTCCACATTCACAGGCAACTTCAGCGCCACAGCCGTTTTCAGATAGCCCTCAATGCAAAGGCTCTAGACGCAAATATTGGTGTGAGAGCTAATTCAATCAAGGAAACACTGCATGTTGGTGAAGGGCATACTGAAGAAGAATCAGCCGAGTGGTTCTTGTGGGAGAACAACTCCATGTGGCTCACTAACTTCACACACCATCAGGCTTCCAAGCAGCTCTCAAGGAAACTCAGTTTTCACACTCTATGCTTAATGCCCTTTGAGTGCATTATCTAGGAATGAACCTGGTAGAGCATCCCACACAAACGAATGCTCCACATGCGGGTTTCACATGCCACCAACTCCACATTCACAGGCAACTTCAGCGCCACAGCCGTTTTCAGATAGCCCTCAATGCAAAGGCTCTAGACGCAAATATTGGTGTGAGAGCTAATTCAATCAAGGAAACACTGCATGTTGGTGAAAGGCATATTGAAGAAGGATCAGCCGAGTGGTTCTTGTGGGAGAACAACTCCATTTGGATCACTAACTTCACACACCATCAGGCTTCCAAGCAGCTCTCAAGGAAACTCAGTTTTCACACTCTATGCTTACTGCCCTTTGAGTGCATTATCTAGGAATGATCATGGTAGAGCATCATACACATACGAATGCTCCACTTGCGGGTTTCACATGCCACCAACTCCACATTCACAGGCAACTTCAGCGCCACAGTCGTTTTCAGATAGCCCTCAATGCAAAGGCTTTAGACGCAAATATTGGTGTGAGAGCTAATTCAATCAAGGAAACACTGCATGTTGGTGAAGGGCATATTGAAGAAGGATCAGCCGAGTAGTTCTTGTGGGAGAACAACTCCATTTGGCTCACTAACTTCACACACCATCAGGCTTCCAAGCAGCTCTCAAGGAAACTCAGTTTTCACACTCTATGCTTAGTGCTCTTCGTGTGCCTAGGACTGAAATGAAGCTTGGAGACTATCCCAAACAAACGAATGCTCCACATGCAGGTTTCACATGCCACCAACTCCAGATTCACAGGCAACTTCAGCGCCACAGCCGTTTTCAGATAGCCCTCAATGCAAAGGCTCTAGACGTAAATATTGGTGTGAGAGCTAATTCAATCAAGGAAACACTGCATGTTGGTGAAGGGCATATTGAAGAAGGATCAGCCGAGTGGTTCTTGTGGAAGAACAACTCCATTTGGCTCACTAACTTCACACACCATCAGGCTTCCAAGCAGCTCTCAAGGAAACTCAGTTTTCACACTCTATGCTTAGTGCTCTTTGTGTGCCTAGGACTGAAATGAAGCTTGGAGAGGATCCCAAACAAACGAATGCTCCACATGCAGGTTTCACATGCCACCAACTCCACATTCACAGGCAACTTCAGCGCCACAGCCGTTTTCAGATAGCCCTCAATGCAAAGGCTCTAGACGTAAATATTGGTGTGAGAGCTAATTCAATCAAGGAAACACTGCATGTTGGTGAAGGGCATATTGAAGAAGAATCAGCCGAGTGGTTCTTGTGGGAGAACAACTCCATTTGGCTCACTAACTTCACACACCATCAGGCTTCCAAGCAGCTCTCAAGGAAACTCAGTTTTCACACTCTATGCTTAGTGCCCTTTGAGTGCATTATCTAGGAATGAACCTGGTAGAGCATCCCACACAAACGAATGCTCCACATGCGGGTTTCACATGCCACCAACTCCACATTCACAGGCAACTTCAGCGCCACAGCCGTTTTCAGATAGCCCTCAATGCAAAGGCTCTAGACGCAAATATTGGTGTGAGAGCTAATTCAATCAAGGAAACACTGCATGTTGGTTAAGGGCATATTGAAGAAGGATCAGCCGAGTGGTTCTTGTGGGAGAACAACTCCATGTGGCTCACTAACTTCACACACCATCAGGCTTCCAAGCAGCTCTCAAGGAAACTCAGTTTTCACACTCTATTCTTATTGCCCTTTGAGTGCATTATCTAGGAATGAACCTGGTAGAGCATCCCACACAAACGAATGCTCCACATGCGGGTTTCACATGCCACCAACTCCACATTCACAGGCAACTTCAGCGCCACAGCCGTTTTCAGATAGCCCTCAAAGCAAAGGCTCTAGACGCAAATATTGGTGTGAGAGCTAATTCAATCAAGGAAACACTGCATGTTGGTGAAGGGCATATTGAAGAAGAATCAGCCGAGTGGTTCTTGTGGGAGAACAACTCCATGTGGCTCACTAACTTCACACACCATCAGGCTTCCAAGCAGCTCTCAAGGAAACTCAGTTTTCACACTCTATGCTTAGTGCTCTTTGTGTGCCTAGGACTGAAATGAAGCTTGGTCAGCATCCCACACAAACGAATGCTCCACATGCGGGTTTCACATGCCACCAACTCCACATTCACAGGCAACTTCAGCGCCACAGCCGTTTTCAGATAGCCCTCAATGCAAAGGCTCTAGACGCAAATATTGGTGTGAGAGCTAATTCAATCAAGGAAACACTGCATGTTGGTGAAGGGCATATTGAAGAAGGATCAGCCGAGTGGTTCTTGTGGGAGAACAACTCCATTTGGATCACTAACTTCACACACCATCAGGCTTCCAAGCAGCTCTCAAGGAAACTCAGTTTTCACACTCTATGCTTAGTGCCCTTTGAGTGCATTATCTAGGAATGAACCTGGTAGAGCATCCCACACAAACGAATGCTCCACATGCGGGTTTCACATGCCACCAACTCCACATTCACAGGCAACTTCAGCGCCACAGCCGTTTTCAGATAGCCCTCAAAGCAAAGGCTCTAGATGCAAATATTTGTGTGAGAGCTAATTCAATCAAGGAAACACTGCATGTTGGTGAAGGGCATATTGAAGAAGAATCAGCCGAGTGGTTCTTGTGGGAGAACAACTCCATTTGGCTCACTAACTTCACACACCATCAGGCTTCCAAGCAGCTCTCAAGGAAACTCAGTTTTCACACTCTATGCTTAGTGCCCTTTGAGTGCATTATCTAGGAATGAACCTGGTAGAGCATCCCACACAAACGAATGCTCCACATGCGGGTTTCACATGCCACCAACTACACATTCACAGGCAACTTCAGCGCCACAGCCGTTTTCAGATAGCCCTCAAAGCAAAGGCTCTAGACGCAAATATTGGTGTGAGAGCTAATTCAATCAAGGAAACACTGCATGTTGGTGAAGGGCATATTGAAGAAGAATCAGCCGAGTGGTTCTTGTGGGAGAACAACTCCATTTGGCTCACTAACTTCACACACCATCAGGCTTCCAAGTAGCTCTCAAGGAAACTCAGTTTCCACACTCTATGCTTAGTGCATTTTGTGTGACTAGGACTGAAATGATGCCTGGTCAGCATCCCACACAAACAAATGCTCCACATGCGGGTTTCACATGCCACCAACTCCACATTCACAGGCAACTTCAGCGCCACAGCCGTTTTCAGATAGCCCTCAATGCAAAGGCTCTAGACGCAAATATTGGTGTGAGAGCTAATTCAATCAAGGAAACACTGCATGTTGGTGAAGGGCATATTGAAGAAGGATCAGCCGAGTGGTTCTTGTGGGAGAACAACTCCATTTGGATCACTAACTTCACACACCATCAGGCTTCCAAGCAGCTCTCAAGGAAACTCAGTTTTCACACTCTATGCTTAGTGCCCTTTGAGTGCATTATCTAAGAATGAATATGGTAGAGCATCAGACACATACGAATGCTCCACTTGCGGGTTTCACATGCCACCAACTCCAGATTCACAGGCAACTTCAGCGCCACAGCCGTTTTCAGATAGCCCTCAATGCAAAGGCTCTAGACGCAAATATTGGTGTGAGAGCTAATTCAATCAAGGAAACACTGCATGTTGGTGAAGGGCATATTGAAGAAGGATCAGCCGAGTGGTTCTTGTGGGAGAACAACTCCATTTGGCTCACTAACTTCACACACAATCAGGCTTCCAAGCAGCTCTCAAGGAAACTCAGTTTTCACACTCTATGCTTAGTGCTCTTTGTGTGCCTTGGACTGAAATGAAGCTTGGTCAGCATCCCACACAAACGAATGCTCCACATGCGGGTTTCACATGCCACCAACTCCACATTCACAGGCAACTTCAGCGCCACAGCCGTTTTCAGATAGCCCTCAATGCAAAGGCTCTAGACGCAAATATTGGTGTGAGAGCCAATTCAATCAAGGAAACACTGCATGTTGGTGAAGGGCATATTGAAGAAGGATCAGCCGAGGGCTTCTTCTGGGAGAACAACTCCATTTGGCTCACTAACTTCACACACCATCAGGCTTCCAAGCAGCTCTCAAGGAAACTCAGTTTTCACACTCTATTCTTATTGCCCTTTGAGTGCATTATCTAGGAATGAACCTGGTAGAGCATCCCAAACAAACGAATGCTCCAGATGCGGGTTTCACATTGCACCAACTCCACATTCACAGGCAACTTCAGCGCCACAGCCGTTTTCAGATAGCCCTCAATGCAAAGGCTCTAGACGCAAATATTGGTGTGAGAGCTAATTCAATCAAGGAAACACTGCATGTTGGTGAAGGGCATACTGAAGAAGAATCAGCCGAGTGGTTCTTGTGGGAGAACAACTCCATGTGGCTCACTAACTTCACACACCATCAGGCTTCCAAGCAGCTCTCAAGGAAACTCAGTTTTCACACTCTATGCTTAATGCCCTTTGAGTGCATTATCTAGGAATGAACCTGGTAGAGCATCCCACACAAACGAATGCTCCACATGCGGGTTTCACATGCCACCAACTCCACATTCACAGGCAACTTCAGCGCCACAGCCGTTTTCAGATAGCCCTCAATGCAAAGGCTCTAGACGCAAATATTGGTGTGAGAGCTAATTCAATCAAGGAAACACTGCATGTTGGTGAAGGGCATATTGAAGAAGGATCAGCCGAGTGGTTCTTGTGGGAGAACAACTCCATTTGGATCACTAACTTCACACACCATCAGGCTTCCAAGCAGCTCTCAAGGAAACTCAGTTTTCACACTCTATGCTTAGTGCCCTTTGAGTGCATTATCTAGGAATGATCATGGTAGAGCATCATACACATACGAATGCTCCACTTGCAGGTTTCACATGCCACCAACTCCACATTCAGAGGCAACTTCAGCGCCACAGTCGTTTTCAGATAGCCCTCAATGCAAAGGCTCTAGACGCAAATATTGGTGTGAGAGCTAATTCAATCAAGGAAACACTGCATGTTGGTGAAGGGCATATTGAAGAAGGATCAGCCGAGTAGTTCTTGTGGGAGAACAACTCCATTTGGCTCACTAACTTCACACACCATCAGGCTTCCAAGCAGCTCTCAAGGAAACTCAGTTTTCACACTCTATGCTTAGTGCTCTTCGTGTGCCTAGGACTGAAATGAAGCTTGGAGAGGATCCCAAACAAACGAATGCTCCACATGCAGGTTTCACATGCCACCAACTCCAGATTCACAGGCAACTTCAGCGCCACAGCCGTTTTCAGATAGCCCTCAATGCAAAGGCTCTAGACGTAAATATTGGTGTGAGAGCTAATTCAATCAAGGAAACACTGCATGTTGGTGAAGGGCATATTGAAGAAGGATCAGCCGAGTGGTTCTTGTGGAAGAACAACTCCATTTGGCTCACTAACTTCACACACCATCAGGCTTCCAAGCAGCTCTCAAGGAAACTCAGTTTTCACACTCTATGCTTAGTGCTCTTTGTGTGCCTAGGACTGAAATGAAGCTTGGTCAGCATCCCACACAAACGAATGCTCCACATGCGGGTTTCACATGCCACCAACTCCACATTCACAGGCAACTTCAGCGCCACAGCCGTTTTCAGATAGCCCTCAATGCAAAGGCTCTAGACGCAAATATTGGTGTGACAGCCAATTCAATCAAGGAAACACTGCATGTTGGTGAAGGGCATATTGAAGAAGGATCAGCCGAGTGGTTCTTGTGGGAGAACAACTCCATTTGGCTCACTAACTTCACACACCATCAGGCTTCCAAGCAGCTCTCAAGGAAACTCAGTTTTCACACTCTATGCTTATTGCCCTTTGAGTGCATTATCTAGGAATGAACCTGGTAGAGCATCCCACACAAACGAATGCTCCACATGCGGGTTTCACATGCCACCAACTCCACATTCACAGGCAACTTCAGCGCCACAGCCGTTTTCAGATAGCCCTCAATGCAAAGGCTCTAGACGCAAATATTGGTGTGAGAGCTAATTCAATCAAGGAAACACTGCATGTTGGTGAAGGGCATATTGAAGAAGGATCAGCCGAGTGGTTCTTGTGGGAGAACAACTCCATTTGGATCACTAACTTCACACACCATCAGGCTTCCAAGCAGCTCTCAAGGAAACTAAGTTTTCACACTCTATGCTTAGTGCCCTTTGAGTGCATTATCTAAGAATGAATATGGTAGAGCATCAGACACATACGAATGCTCCACTTGCGGGTTTCACATGCCACCAACTCCACATTCAGAGGCAACTTCAGCGCCACAGTCGTTTTCAGATAGCCCTCAATGCAAAGGCTCTAGACGCAAATATTGGTGTGAGAGCTAATTCAATCAAGGAAACACTGCATGTTGGTGAAGGGCATATTAAAGAAGGATCAGCCGAGTAGTTCTTGTGGGAGAACAACTCCATTTGGCTCACTAACTTCACACACCATCAGGCTTCCAAGCAGCTCTCAAGGAAACTCAGTTTTCACACTCTATGCTTAGTGCTCTTTGTGTGCCTAGGACTGAAATGAAGCTTGGAGAGCATCCCAAACAAACGAATGCTCCACATGCAGGTTTCACATGCCACCAACTCCAGATTCACAGGCAACTTCAGCGCCACAGCCGTTTTCAGATAGCCCTCAATGCAAAGGCTCTAGACGCAAATATTGGTGTGAGAGCTAATTCAATCAAGGAAACACTGCATGTTGGTGAAGGGCATATTGAAGAAGGATCAGCCGAGTGGTTCTTGTGGGAGAACAACTCCATTTGGCTCACTAACTTCACACACCATCAGGCTTCCAAGCAGCTCTCAAGGAAACTCAGTTTTCACACTCTATGCTTAGTGCTCTTTGTGTGCCTAGGACTGAAATGAAGCTTGGTCAGCATCCCACACAAACGAATGCTCCACATGCGGGTTTCACATGCCACCAACTCCACATTCACAGGCAACTTCAGCGCCACAGCCGTTTTCAGATAGCCCTCAATGCAAAGGCTCTAGACGCAAATAGTGGTGTGAGAGCCAATTCAATCAAGGAAACACTGCATGTTGGTGAAGGGCATATTGAAGAAGGATCAGCCGAGTGGTTCTTCTGGGAGAACAACTCCATTTGGCTCACTAACTTCACACACCATCAGGCTTCCAAGCAGCTCTCAAGGAAACTCAGTTTTCACACTCTATTCTTATTGCCCTTTGAGTGCATTATCTAGGAATGAACCTGGTAGAGCATCCCACACAAACGAATGCTCCACATGCGGGTTTCACATGCCACCAACTCCACATTCACAGGCAACTTCAGCGCCACAGCCGTTTTCAGATAGCCCTCAATGCAAAGGCTCTAGACGCAAATATTGGTGTGAGAGCTAATTCAATCAAGGAAACACTGCATGTTGGTGAAGGGCATACTGAAGAAGAATCAGCCGAGTGGTTCTTGTGGGAGAACAACTCCATGTGGCTCACTAACTTCACACACCATCAGGCTTCCAAACAGCTCTCAAGGAAACTCAGTTTTCCCACTCTATGCTTAATGCCCTTTGAGTGCATTATCTAGGAATGAACCTGGTAGAGCATCCCACACAAACGAATGCTCCACATGCGGGTTTCACATGCCACCAACTCCACATTCACAGGCAACTTCAGCGCCACAGCCGTTTTCAGATAGCCCTCAATGCAAAGGCTCTAGACGCAAATATTGGTGTGAGAGCTAATTCAATCAAGGAAACACTGCTTGTTGGTGAAGGGCATATTGAAGAAGGATCAGCCGAGTGGTTCTTGTGGGAGAACAACTCCATTTGGATCACTAACTTCACACACCATCAGGCTTCCAAGCAGCTCTCAAGGAAACTCAGTTTTCACACTCTATGCTTAGTGCCCTTTGAGTGCATTATCTAGGAATGATCATGGTAGAGCATCATACACATACGAATGCTCCACTTGCAGGTTTCACATGCCACCAACTCCACATTCAGAGGCAACTTCAGCGCCACAGTCGTTTTCAGATAGCCCTCAATGCAAAGGCTCTAGACGCAAATATTGGTGTGAGAGCTAATTCAATCAAGGAAACACTGCATGTTGGTGAAGGGCATATTGAAGAAGGATCAGCCGAGTAGTTTTTGTGGGAGAACAACTCCATTTGGCTCACTAACTTCACACACCATCAGGCTTCCAAGCAGCTCTCAAGGAAACTCAGTTTTCACACTCTATGCTTAGTGCTCTTCGTGTGCCTAGGACTGAAATGAAGCTTGGAGAGGATCCCAAACAAACGAATGCTCCACATGCAGGTTTCACATGCCACCAACTCCAGATTCACAGGCAACTTCAGCGCCACAGCCGTTTTCAGATAGCCCTCAATGCAAAGGCTCTAGACGTAAATATTGGTGTGAGAGCTAATTCAATCAAGGAAACACTGCATGTTGGTGAAGGGCATATTGAAGAAGGATCAGCCGAGTGGTTCTTGTGGAAGAACAACTCCATTTGGCTCACTAACTTCACACACCATCAGGCTTCCAAGCAGCTCTCAAGGAAACTCAGTTTTCACACTCTATGCTTAGTGCTCTTTGTGTGCCTAGGACTGAAATGAAGCTTGGTCAGCATCCCACACAAACGAATGCTCCACATGCGGGTTTCACATGCCACCAACTCCACATTCACAGGCAACTTCAGCGCCACAGCCGTTTTCAGATAGCCTTCAATGCAAAGGCTCTAGACGCAAATATTGGTGTGACAGCCAATTCAATCAAGGAAACACTGCATGTTGGTGAAGGGCATATTGAAGAAGGATCAGCCGAGTGGTTCTTGTGGGAGAACAACTCCATTTGGCTCACTAACTTCACACACCATCAGGCTTCCAAGCAGCTCTCAAGGAAACTCAGTTTTCACACTCTATGCTTATTGCCCTTTGAGTGCATTATCTAGGAATGAACCTGGTAGAGCATCCCACACAAACGAATGCTCCACATGCGGGTTTCACATGCCACCAACTCCACATTCACAGGCAACTTCAGCGCCACAGCCGTTTTCAGATAGCCCTCAATGCAAAGGCTCTAGACGCAAATATTGGTGTGAGAGCTAATTCAATCAAGGAAACACTGCATGTTGGTGAAGGGCATACTGAAGAAGAATCAGCCGAGTGGTTCTTGTGGGAGAACAACTCCATGTGGCTCACTAACTTCACACACCATCAGGCTTCCAAGCAGCTCTCAAGGAAACTCAGTTTTCACACTCTATGCTTAGTGCCCTTTGAGTGCATTATCTAGGAATGAACCTGGTAGAGCATCCCACACAAACGAATGCTCCACATGCGGGTTTCACATGCCACCAACTCCACATTCACAGGCAACTTCAGCGCCACAGCCGTTTTCAGATAGCCCTCAATGCAAAGGCTCTAGACGCAAATATTGGTGTGAGAGCTAATTCAATCAAGGAAACACTGCATGTTGGTGAAGGGCATATTGAAGAAGGATCAGCCGAGTGGTTCTTGTGGGAGAACAACTCCATTTGGCTCACTAACTTCACACACCATCAGGCTTCCAAGCAGCTCTCAAGGAAACTCAGTTTTCACACTCTATGCTTAGTGCCCTTTGAGTGCATTATCTAGGAATGATCATGGTAGAGCATCATACACATACGAATGCTCCACTTGCAGGTTTCACATGCCACCAACTCCACATTCAGAGGCAACTTCAGCGCCACAGTCGTTTTCAGATAGCCCTCAATGCAAAGGCTCTAGACGCAAATATTGGTGTGAGAGCTAATTCAATCAAGGAAACACTGCATGTTGGTGAAGGGCATATTGAAGAAGGATCAGCCGAGTAGTTCTTGTGGGAGAACAACTCCATTTGGCTCACTAACTTCACACACCATCAGGCTTCCAAGCAGCTCTCAAGGAAACTCAGTTTTCACACTCTATGCTTAGTGCTCTTCGTGTGCCTAGGACTGAAATGAAGCTTGGAGAGGATCCCAAACAAACGAATGCTCCACATGCAGGTTTCACATGCCACCAACTCCAGATTCACAGGCAACTTCAGCGCCACAGCCGTTTTCAGATAGCCCTCAATGCAAAGGCTCTAGACGTAAATATTGGTGTGAGAGCTAATTCAATCAAGGAAACACTGCATGTTGGTGAAGGGCATATTGAAGAAGGATCAGCCGAGTGGTTCTTGTGGGAGAACAACTCCATTTGGCTCACTAACTTCACACACCATCAGGCTTCCAAGCAGCTCTCAAGGAAACTCAGTTTTCACACTCTATGCTTAGTGCTCTTTGTGTGCCTAGGACTGAAATGAAGCTTGGTCAGCATCCCACACAAACGAATGCTCCACATGCGGGTTTCACATGCCACCAACTCCACATTCACAGGCAACTTCAGCGCCACAGCCGTTTTCAGATAGCCCTCAATGCAAAGGCTCTAGACGCAAATATTGGTGTGACAGCCAATTCAATCAAGGAAACACTGCATGTTGGTGAAGGGCATATTGAAGAAGGATCAGCCGAGTGGTTCTTGTGGGAGAACAACTCCATTTGGCTCACTAACTTCACACACCATCAGGCTTCCAAGCAGCTCTCAAGGAAACTCAGTTTTCACACTCTATGCTTATTGCCCTTTGAGTGCATTATCTAGGAATGAACCTGGTAGAGCATCCCACACAAACGAATGCTCCACATGCGGGTTTCACATGCCACCAACTCCACATTCACAGGCAACTTCAGCGCCACAGCCGTTTTCAGATAGCCCTCAATGCAAAGGCTCTAGACGCAAATATTGGTGTGAGAGCTAATTCAATCAAGGAAACACTGCATGTTGGTGAAGGGCATATTGAAGAAGGATCAGCCGAGTGGTTCTTGTGGGAGAACAACTCCATTTGGATCACTAACTTCACACAACATCAGGCTTCCAAGCAGCTCTCAAGGAAACTCAGTTTTCACACTCTATGCTTAGTGCCCTTTGAGTGCATTATCTAAGAATGAATATGGTAGAGCATCAGACACATACGAATGCTCCACTTGCGGGTTTCACATGCCACCAACTCCACATTCAGAGGCAACTTCAGCGCCACAGTCGTTTTCAGATAGCCCTCAATGCAAAGGCTCTAGACGCAAATATTGGTGTGAGAGCTAATTCAATCAAGGAAACACTGCATGTTGGTGAAGGGCATATTAAAGAAGGATCAGCCGAGTAGTTCTTGTGGGAGAACAACTCCATTTGGCTCACTAACTTCACACACCATCAGGCTTCCAAGCAGCTCTCAAGGAAACTCAGTTTTCACACTCTATGCTTAGTGCTCTTTGTGTGCCTAGGACTGAAATGAAGCTTGGAGAGCATCCCAAACAAACGAATGCTCCACATGCAGGTTTCACATGCCACCAACTCCACATTCACAGGCAACTTCAGCGCCACAGCCGTTTTCAGATAGCCCTCAATGCAAAGGCTCTAGACGCAAATATTGGTGTGAGAGCTAATTCAATCAAGGAAACACTGCATGTTGGTGAAGGGCATATTGAAGAAGGATCAGCCGAGTGGTTCTTGTGGGAGAACAACTCCATTTGGCTCACTAACTTCACACACCATCAGGCTTCCAAGCAGCTCTCAAGGAAACTCAGTTTTCACACTCTATGCTTAGTGCTCTTTGTGTGCCTAGGACTGAAATGAAGCTTGGTCAGCATCCCACACAAACGAATGCTCCACATGCGGGTTTCACATGCCACCAACTCCACATTCACAGGCAACTTCAGCGCCACAGCCGTTTTCAGATAGCCCTCAATGCAAAGGCTCTAGACGCAAATATTGGTGTGAGAGCCAATTCAATCAAGGAAACACTGCATGTTGGTGAAGGGCATATTGAAGAAGGATCAGCCGAGTGGTTCTTCTGGGAGAACAACTCCATTTGGCTCACTAACTTCACACACCATCAGGCTTCCAAGCAGCTCTCAAGGAAACTCAGTTTTCACACTCTATTCTTAGTGCCCTTTGAGTGCATTATCTAGGAATGAACCTGGTAGAGCATCCCAAACAAACGAATGCTCCAGATGCGGGTTTCACATTGCACCAACTCCACATTCACAGGCAACTTCAGCGCCACAGCCGTTTTCAGATAGCCCTCAATGCAAAGGCTCTAGACGCAAATATTGGTGTGAGAGCTAATTCAATCAAGGAAACACTGCATGTTGGTGAAGGGCATACTGAAGAAGAATCAGCCGAGTGGTTCTTGTGGGAGAACAACTCCATGTGGCTCACTAACTTCACACACCATCAGGCTTCCAAGCAGCTCTCAAGGAAACTCAGTTTTCCCACTCTATGCTTAATGCCCTTTGAGTGCATTATCTAGGAATGAACCTGGTAGAGCATCCCACACAAACGAATGCTCCACATGCGGGTTTCACATGCCACCAACTCCACATTCACAGGCAACTTCAGCGCCACAGCCGTTTTCAGATAGCCCTCAATGCAAAGGCTCTAGACGCAAATATTGGTGTGAGAGCTAATTCAATCAAGGAAACACTGCATGTTGGTGAAGGGCATATTGAAGAAGGATCAGCCGAGTGGTTCTTGTGGGAGAACAACTCCATTTGGATCACTAACTTCACACACCATCAGGCTTCCAAGCAGCTCTCAAGGAAACTCAGTTTTCACACTCTATGCTTAGTGCCCTTTGAGTGCATTATCTAGGAATGATCATGGTAGAGCATCATACACATACGAATGCTCCACTTGCAGGTTTCACATGCCACCAACTCCACATTCAGAGGCAACTTCAGCGACACAGTCGTTTTCAGATAGCCCTCAATGCAAAGGCTCTAGACGCAAATATTGGTGTGAGAGCTAATTCAATCAAGGAAACACTGCATGTTGGTGAAGGGCATATTGAAGAAGGATCAGCCGAGTAGTTCTTGTGGGAGAACAACTCCATTTGGCTCACTAACTTCACACACCATCAGGCTTCCAAGCAGCTCTCAAGGAAACTCAGTTTTCACACTCTATGCTTAGTGCTCTTCGTGTGCCTAGGACTGAAATGAAGCTTGGAGAGGATCCCAAACAAACGAATGCTCCACATGCAGGTTTCACATGCCACCAACTCCAGATTCACAGGCAACTTCAGCGCCACAGCCGTTTTCAGATAGCCCTCAATGCAAAGGCTCTAGACGTAAATATTGGTGTGAGAGCTAATTCAATCAAGGAAACACTGCATGTTGGTGAAGGGCATATTGAAGAAGGATCAGCCGAGTGGTTCTTGTGGAAGAACAACTCCATTTGGCTCACTAACTTCACACACCATCAGGCTTCCAAGCAGCTCTCAAGGAAACTCAGTTTTCACACTCTATGCTTAGTGCTCTTTGTGTGCCTAGGACTGAAATGAAGCTTGGTCAGCATCCCACACAAACGAATGCTCCACATGCGGGTTTCACATGCCACCAACTCCACATTCACAGGCAACTTCAGCGCCACAGCCGTTTTCAGATAGCCCTCAATGCAAAGGCTCTAGACGCAAATATTGGTGTGACAGCCAATTCAATCAAGGAAACACTGCATGTTGGTGAAGGGCATATTGAAGAAGGATCAGCCGAGTGGTTCTTGTGGGAGAACAACTCCATTTGGCTCACTAACTTCACACACCATCAGGCTTCCAAGCAGCTCTCAAGGAAACTCAGTTTTCACACTCTATGCTTATTGCCCTTTGAGTGCATTATCTAGGAATGAACCTGGTAGAGCATCCCACACAAACGAATGCTCCACATGCGGGTTTCACATGCCACCAACTCCACATTCACAGGCAACTTCAGCGCCACAGCCGTTTTCAGATAGCCCTCAATGCAAAGGCTCTAGACGCAAATATTGGTGTGAGAGCTAATTCAATCAAGGAAACACTGCATGTTGGTTAAGGGCATATTGAAGAAGGATCAGCCGAGTGGTTCTTGTGGGAGAACAACTCCATGTGGCTCACTAACTTCACACACCATCAGGCTTCCAAGCAGCTCTCAAGGAAACTCAGTTTTCACACTCTATGCTTAGTGCCCTTTGAGTGCATTATCTAGGAATGAACCTGGTAGAGCATCCCACACAAACGAATGCTCCACATGCGGGTTTCACATGCCACCCACTGCACATTCACAGGCAACTTCAGCGCCACAGCCGTTTTCAGATAGCCCTCAATGCAAAGGCTCTAGACGCAAATATTGGTGTGAGAGCTAATTCAATCAAGGAATCACTGCATGTTGGTGAAGGGCATATTGAAGAAGGATCAGCCGAGTGGTTCTTGTGGGAGAACAACTCCATTTGGCTCACTAACTTCACACACCATCAGGCTTCCAAGCAGCTCTCAAGGAAACTCAGTTTTCACACTCTATGCTTAGTGCCCTTTGAGTGCATTATCTAGGAATGAACCTGGTAGAGCATCCCACACAAACGAATGCTCCACATGCGGGTTTCACATGCCACCAACTCCACATTCACAGGCAACTTCAGCGCCACAGCCGTTTTCAGATAGCCCTCAAAGCAAAGGCTCTAGACGCAAATATTGGTGTGAGAGCTAATTCAATCAAGGAAACACTGCATGTTGGTGAAGGGCATATTGAAGAAGAATCAGCCGAGTGGTTCTTGTGGGAGAACAACTCCATTTGGCTCAGTAACTTCACACACCATCAGGCTTCCAAGCAGCTCTCAAGGAAACTCAGTTTTCACACTCTATGCTTAGTGCCCTTTGAGTGCATTATCTAGGAATGAACATGGTAGAGCATCCCACACAAACTTATGCTCCACATGCGGGTTTCACATGCCACCAACTCCACATTCACAGGCAACTTCAGCGCCACAGCCGTTTTCAGATAGCCCTCAAAGCAAAGGCTCTAGACGCAAATATTGGTGTGAGAGCTAATTCAATCAAGGAAACACTGCATGTTGGTGAAGGGCATATTGAAGAAGAATCAGCCGAGTGGTTCTTGTGGGAGAACAACTCCATTTGGCTCACTAACTTCACACACCATCAGGCTTCCAAGCAGCTCTCAAGGAAACTCAGTTTTCACACTCTATGCTTAGTGCTTTTTGTGTGACTAGGACTGAAATGAAGCCTGGTCAGCATCCCAAACAAACGAATGCTCCACATGCGGGTTTCACATGCCACCAACTCCACATTCACAGGCAACTTCAGCGCCACAGCCGTTTTCAGATAGCCCTCAATGCAAAGGCTCTAGACGCAAATATTGGTGTGAGAGCTAATTCAATCAAGGAAACACTGCATGTTGGTGAAGGGCATATTGAAGAAGGATCAGCCGAGTGGTTCTTGTGGGAGAACAACTCCATTTGGCTCACTAACTTCACACACCATCAGGCTTCCAAGCAGCTCTCAAGGAAACTCAGTTTTCACACTCTATGCTTAGTGCTCTTTGTGTGCCTAGGACTGAAATGAAGCTTGGTCAGCATCCCACACAAACGAATGCTCCACATGCGGGTTTCACATGCCACCAACTCCACATTCACAGGCAACTTCAGCGCCACAGCCGTTTTCAGATAGCCCTCAATGCAAAGGCTCTAGACGCAAATATTGGTGTGAGAGCTAATTCAATCAAGGAAACACTGCATGTTGGTGAAGGGCATATTGAAGAAGGATCAGCCGAGTGGTTCTTGTGGGAGAACAACTCCATTTGGATCACTAACTTCACACACCATCAGGCTTCCAAGCAGCTCTCAAGGAAACTCAGTTTTCACACTCTATGCTTAGTGCCCTTTGAGTGCATTATCTAGGAATGATCATGGTAGAGCATCATACACATACGAATGCTCCACTTGCAGGTTTCACATGCCACCAACTCCACATTCAGAGGCAACTTCAGCGCCACAGTCGTTTTCAGATAGCCCTCAATGCAAAGGCTCTAGACGCAAATATTGGTGTGAGAGCTAATTCAATCAAGGAAACACTGCATGTTGGTGAAGGGCATATTGAAGAAGGATCGGCCGAGTAGTTCTTGTGGGAGAACAACTCCATTTGGCTCACTAACTTCACACACCATCAGGCTTCCAAGCAGCTCTCAAGGAAACTCAGTTTTCACACTCTATGCTTAGTGCTCTTCGTGTGCCTAGGACTGAAATGAAGCTTGGAGAGGATCCCAAACAAACGAATGCTCCACATGCAGGTTTCACATGCCACCAACTCCACATTCACAGGCAACTTCAGCGCCACAGCCGTTTTCAGATAGCCCTCAATGCAAAGGCTCTAGACGTAAATATTGGTGTGAGAGCTAATTCAATCAAGGAAACACTGCATGTTGGTGAAGGGCATATTGAAGAAGGATCAGCCGAGTGGTTCTTGTGGGAGAACAACTCCATTTGGCTCACTAACTTCACACACCATCAGGCTTCCAAGCAGCTCTCAAGGAAACTCAGTTTTCACACTCTATGCTTATTGCCCTTTGAGTGCATTATCTAGGAATGAACCTGGTAGAGCATCCCACACAAACGAATGCTCCACATGCGGGTTTCACATGCCACCAACTCCACATTCACAGGCAACTTCAGCGCCACAGCCGTTTTCAGATAGCCCTCAATGCAAAGGCTCTAGACGCAAATATTGGTGTGAGAGCTAATTCAATCAAGGAAACACTGCATGTTGGTTAAGGGCATATTGAAGAAGGATCAGCCGAGTGGTTCTTGTGGGAGAACAACTCCATGTGGCTCACTAACTTCACACACCATCAGGCTTCCAAGCAGCTCTCAAGGAAACTCAGTTTTCACACTCTATGCTTAGTGCCATTTGAGTGCATTATCTAGGAATGAACCTGGTAGAGCATCCCACACAAACGAATGCTCCACATGCGGGTTTCACATGCCACCAACTGCACATTCACAGGCAACTTCAGCGCCACAGCCGTTTTCAGATAGCCCTCAATGCAAAGGCTCTAGACGCAAATATTGGTGTGAGAGCTAATTCAATCAAGGAATCACTGCATGTTGGTGAAGGGCATATTGAAGAAGGATCAGCCGAGTGGTTCTTGTGGGAGAACAACTCCATTTGGCTCACTAACTTCACACACCATCAGGCTTCCAAGCAGCTCTCAAGGAAACTCAGTTTTCACACTCTATGCTTAGTGCCATTTGAGTGCATTATCTAGGAATGAACCTGGTAGAGCATCCCACACAAACGAATGCTCCACATGCGGGTTTCACATGCCACCAACTGCACATTCACAGGCAACTTCAGCGCCACAGCCGTTTTCAGATAGCCCTCAATGCAAAGGCTCTAGACGCAAATATTGGTGTGAGAGCTAATTCAATCAAGGAATCACTGCATGTTGGTGAAGGGCATATTGAAGAAGGATCAGCCGAGTGGTTCTTGTGGGAGAACAACTCCATTTGGCTCACTAACTTCACACACCATCAGGCTTCCAAGCAGCTCTCAAGGAAACTCAGTTTTCACACTCTATGCTTAGTGCCCTTTGTATGGCTATTACTGAAATGAAGCTTGGAGAGCATCCCACACAAACAAATGCTCCACATGCGGGTTTCACATGCCACCAACTCCACATTCACAGGCAACTTCAGCGCCACAGCCGTTTTCAGATAGCCCTCAATGCAAAGGCTCTAGACGCAAATATTGGTGTGAGAGCTAATTCAATCAAGGAAACACTGCATGCTGGTGAAGCGCATATTGAGGAAGGATCAGCCGAGTGGTTCTTGTGGGAGAACAACTCCATGTGGCTCACTAACTTCACACACAATCAGGCTTCCAAGCAGCTCTCAAGGAAACTCAGTTTTCACACTCTATGCTTAGTGCTCTTTGTGTGACTAGGACTGAAATGAAGCTTGGTCAGCATCCCACACAAACGAATGCTCCACATGCGGGTTTCACATGCCACCAACTCCACATTCACAGGCAACTTCAGCGCCACAGCCGTTTTCAGATAGCCCTCAATGCAAAGGCTCTAGACGCAAATATTGGTGTGAGAGCTAATTCAATCAAGGAAACACTGCATGTTGGTGAAGGGCATATTGAAGAAGGATCAGCCGAGTGGTTCTTGTGGGAGAACAACTCCATTTGGATCACTAACTTCACACACCATCAGGCTTCCAAGCAGCTCTCAAGGAAACTCAGTTTTCACACTCTATGCTTAGTGCTCTTTGTGTGCCTAGGACTGAAATGAAGCTTGGAGAGCATCCCAAACAAACGAATGGTCCACACGCGGGTTTCACATGCCACCAACTCCACATTCACAAGCAACTTCAGCGCCACAGCCGTTTTCAGATAGCCCTCAATACAAAGGCTCTAGACGCATATATTGGTGTGAGAGCCAATTCAATCAAGGAAACACTGCATGTTGGTGAAGGGCATATTGAAGAAGGATCAGCCGAGTGGTTCTTGTGGGAGAACAACTCCATTTGGCTCACTAACTTCACACACCATCAGGCTTCCAAGCAGCTCTCAAGGAAACTCAGTTTTCACACTCTATTCTTATTGCCCTTTGAGTGCATTATCTAGGAATGAACCTGGTAGAGCATCTCACACAAACGAATGCTCCACATGCGGGTTTCACATGCCACCAACTCCACATTCACAGGCAACTTCAGCGCCACAGCCGTTTTCAGATAGCCCTCAATGCAAAGGCTCTAGACGCAAATATTGGTGTGAGAGCTAATTCAATCAAGGAAACACTGCATGTTGGTGAAGGGCATATTGAAGAAGAATCAGCCGAGTGGTTCTTGTGGGAGAACAACTCCATGTGGCTCACTAACTTCACACACCATCAGGCTTCCAAGCAGCTCTCAAGGAAACTCAGTTTTCACACTCTATGCTTAGTGCCCTTTGAGTGCATTATCTCGGAATTAACCTGGTAGAGCATCCCACACAAACGAATGCTCCACATGCGGGTTTCACATGCCACCAACTCCACATTCACAGGCAACTTCAGCGCCACAACCGTTTTCAGATAGCCCTCAATGCGAATGCACTAGACGCAAATATTGGTGTGAGAGCCAATTCAATCAAGGAAACACTGCATGTTGGTGAAGGGCATATTGAAGAAGGATCAGCCGAGTGGTTCTTGTGGGAGAACAACTCCATTTGGCTCACTAACTTCACACACCATCAGGCTTCCAAGCAGCTCTCAAGGAAACTCAGTTTTCACACTCTATGCTTAGTGCCCTTTGAGTGCATTATCTAGGAATGAACATGGTAGAGCATCATACACATACGAATGCTCCACTTGCGGGTTTCACATGCCACCAACTCCACATTCACAGGCAACTTCAGCGCCACAGTCGTTTTCAGATAGCCCTCAATGCAAAGGCTCTAGACGCAAATATTGGTGTGAGAGATAAATCAATCAAGGAAACACTGCATGTTGGTGAAGGGCATATTGAAGAAGGATCAGCCGAGTAGTTCTTGTGGGAGAACAACTCCATTTGGCTCACTAACTTCACACACCATCAGGCTTCCAAGCAGCTCTCAAGGAAACTCAGTTTTCACACTCTATGCTTAGTGCTCTTTGTGTGCCTAGGACTGAAATGAAGCTTGGAGAGCATCCCAAACAAACGAATGCTCCACATGCAGGTTTCACATGCCACCAACTCCAGATTCACAGGCAACTTCAGCGCCACAGCCGTTTTCAGATAGCCCTCAATGCAAAGGCTCTAGACGCAAATATTGGTGTGAGAGCTAATTCAATCAAGGAAGCACTGCATGTTGGTGAAGGGCATATTGAAGAAGGATCAGCCGAGTGGTTCTTGTGGGAGAACAACTCCATTTGGATCACTAACTTCACACACCATCAGGCTTCCAAGCAGCTCTCAAGGAAACTCAGTTTTCACACTCTATGCTTAGTGCTCGTTGTGTGCCTAGGACTGAAATGAACCTTGGTCAGCATCCCACACAAACGAATGCTCCACATGCGGGTTTCACATGCCACCAACTCCACATTCACAGGCAACTTCAGCGCCACAGCCGTTTTCAGATAGCCCTCAATGCAAAGGCTCTAGACGCAAATATTGGTGTGAGAGCTAATTCAATCAAGGAAACACTGCATGTTGGTGAAGGGCATATTGAAGAAGGATCAGCCGAGTGGTTCTTGTGGGAGAACAACTCCATGTGGCTCACTAACTTCACACACCATCAGGCTTCCAAGCAGCTCTCAAGGAAACTCAGTTTTCACACTCTATGCTTAGTGCACTTTGTATGGCTATTACTGAAATGAAGCTTGGAGAGCATCCCACACAAACGAATGCTCCACATGCGGGTTTCACATGCCACCAACTCCACATTCACAGGCAACTTCAGCGCCACAGCCGTTTTCAGATAGCCCTCAATGCAAAGGCTCTAGACGTAAATATTGGTGTGAGAGCTAATTCAATCAAGGAAACACTGCATGTTGGTGAAGGGCATATTGAAGAAGGATCAGCCGAGTGGTTCTTGTGGAAGAAAAACTCCATTTGGCTCACTAACTTCACACACCATCAGGCTTCCAAGCAGCTCTCAAGGAAACTCAGTTTTCACACTCTATGCTTAGTGCTCTTTGTGTGCCTAGGACTGAAATGAAGCTTGGTCAGCATCCCACACAAACGAATGCTCCACATGCGGGTTTCACATGCCACCAACTCCACATTCACAGGCAACTTCAGCGCCACAGCCGTTTTCAGATAGCCCTCAATGCAAAGGCTCTAGACGCAAATATTGGTGTGACAGCCAATTCAATCAAGGAAACACTGCATGTTGGTGAAGGGCATATTGAAGAAGGATCAGCCGAGTGGTTCTTGTGGGAGAACAACTCCATTTGGCTCACTAACTTCACACACCATCAGGCTTCCAAGCAGCTCTCAAGGAAACTCAGTTTTCACACTCTATGCTTAGTGCCCTTTGAGTGCATTATCTAGGAATGAACCTGGTAGAGCATCCCACAAAAACGAATGCTCCACATGCGGGTTTCACATGCCACCAACTCCACATTCACAGGCAACTTCAGCGCCACAGCCGTTTTCAGATAGCCCTCAATGCAAAGGCTCTAGACGCAAATATTGGTGTGAGAGCTAATTCAATCAAGGAAACAATGCATGTTGGTGAAGGGCATATTGAAGAAGGATCAGCCGAGTGGTTCTTGTGGGAGAACAACTCCATTTGGCTCACTAACTTCACACACCATCAGGCTTCCAAGCAGCTCTCAAGGAAACTCAGTTTTCACACGCTATGCTTAGTGCTCTTTGTGTGCCTAGGACTGAAATGAATCTTGGAGAGCATCCCACACAAACGAATGCTCCACATGCAGGTTTCACATGCCAACAACTCCACATCACAGGCAACTTCAGCGCCACAGCCGTTTTCAGATAGCCCTCAATGCAAAGGCTCTAGACGCAAATATTGGTGTGAGAGATAAATCAATCAAGGAAACACTGCATGTTGGTGAAGGGCATATTGAAGAAGGATCAGCCGAGTGGTTCTTGTGGGAGAACAACTCCATTTGGCTCACTAACTTCACACACCATCAGGCTTCCAAGCAGCTCTCAAGGAAACTCAGTTTTCACACTCTATGCTTAGTGCTCTTTGTGTGCCTAGGACTGAAATGAAGCTTGGTCAGCATCCCACACAAACGAATGCTCCACATGCGGGTTTCACATGCCACCAACTCCACATTCACAGGCAACTTCAGCGCCACAGCCGTTTTCAGATAGCCCTCAATGCAAAGGCTCTAGACGCAAATATTGGTGTGACAGCCAATTCAATCAAGGAAACACTGCATGTTGGTGAAGGGCATATTGAAGAAGGATCAGCCGAGTGGTTCTTGTGGGAGAACAACTCCATTTGGCTCACTAACTTCACACACCATCAGGCTTCCAAGCAGCTCTCAAGGAAACTCAGTTTTCACACTCTATGCTTAGTGCCCTTTGAGTGCATTATCTAGGAATGAACCTGGTAGAGCATCCCACAAAAACGAATGCTCCACATGCGGGTTTCACATGCCACCAACTCCACATTCACAGGCAACTTCAGCGCCACAGCCGTTTTCAGATAGCCCTCAATCCAAAGGCTCTAGACGCAAATATTGGTGTGAGAGCTAATTCAATCAAGGAAACACTGCATGTTGGTGAAGGGCATATTGAAGAAGGATCAGCCGAGTGGTTCTTGTGGGAGAACAACTGCATTTGGCTCACTAACTTCACACACCATCAGGCTTCCAAGCAGCTCTCAAGGAAACTCAGTTTTCACACGCTATGCTTAGTGCTCTTTGTGTGCCTAGGACTGAAATGAATCTTGGAGAGCATCCCACACAAACGAATGCTCCACATGCAGGTTTCACATGCCAACAACTCCACATCACAGGCAACTTCAGCGCCACAGCCGTTTTCAGATAGCCCTCAATGCAAAGGCTCTAGACGCAAATATTGGTGTGAGAGCTAATTCAATCAAGGAAACACTGCATGTTGGTGAAGGGCATATTGAAGAAGGATCAGCCGAGTGGTTCTTGTGGGAGAACAACTCCATTTGGCTCACTAACTTCACACACCATCAGGCTTCCAAGCAGCTCTCAAGGAAACTCAGTTTTCACACTCTATGCTTAGTGCTCTTTGTGTGCCTAGGACTGAAATGAAGCTTGGTCAGCATCCCACACAAACGAATGCTCCACATGCGGGTTTCACATGCCACCAACTCCACATTCACAGGCAACTTCAGCGCCACAGCCGTTTTCAGATAGCCCTCAATGCAAAGGCTCTAGACGCAAATATTGGTGTGAGAGCCAATTCAATCAAGGAAACACTGCATGTTGGTGAAGGGCATATTGAAGAAGGATCAGCCGAGTGGTTCTTGTGGGAGAACAACTGCATTTGGCTCACTAACTTCACACACCATCAGGCTTCCAAGCAGCTCTCAAGGAAACTCAGTTTTCACACTCTATGCTTCGTGCCCTTTGAGTGCATTATCTAGGAATGAACCTGGTAGAGCATCCCACACAAACGAATGCTCCACATGCGGGTTTCACATGCCACCAACTCCACATTCACAGGCAACTTCAGCGCCACAGCCGTTTTCAGATAGCCCTCAATGCAAAGGCTCTAGACGCAAATATTGGTGTGAGAGCTAATTCAATCAAGGAAACAATGCATGTTGGTGAAGGGCATATTGAAGAAGGATCAGCCGAGTGGTTCTTGTGGGAGAACAACTCCATTTGGCTCACTAACTTCACACACCATCAGGCTTCCAAGCAGCTCTCAAGGAAACTCAGTTTTCACACTCTATGCTTAGTGCCCTTTGAGTGCCTAGGACTGAAATGAAGCTTGGAGAGCATCCAACATAAACGAATGCTCCACATGCGGGTTTCACATGCCACCAACTCCACATTCACAGGCAACTTCAGCGCCACAGCCGTTTTCAGATAGCCCTCAATGCAAAGGCTCTAGACGCAAATATTGGTGTGAGAGCTAATTCAATCAAGGAAACACTGCATGTTGGTGAAGGGCATATTGAAGAAGGATCAGCCGAGTGGTTCTTGTGAGAGAACAACTCCATTTGGCTCACTAACTTCACACACCATCAGGCTTCCAAGCAGCTCTCAAGGAAACTCAGTTTTCACACTCTATGCTTAGTGCCCTTTGAGTGCATTATCTAGGAATGAACCTGGTAGAGCATCCCACACAAACGAATGCTCCACATGTGGGTTTCACATGCCACCAACTCCACATTCACAGGCAACTTCAGCGCCACAGCCGTTTTCAGATAGCCCTCAATGCAAAGGGTCTAGACGCAAATATTGGTGTGAGAGCTAATTCAATCAAGGAAACACTGCATGTTGGTGAAGGGCATATTGAAGAAGGATCAGCAGAGTGGTTCTTGTGGGAGAACAACTCCATTTGGCTCACTAACTTCACACACCATCAGGCTTCCAAGCAGCTCTCAAGGAAACTCAGTTTTCACACTCTATGCTTAGTGCCCTTGGAGTGCATTATCTAGGAATGAACCTGGTAGAGCATCCCACACAAACGAATGCTCCACATGCGGGTTTCACATGCCACCAACTCCACATTCACAGGCAACTTCAGCGCCACAGCCGTTTTCAGATAGCCCTCAATGCAAAGGCTCTAGACGCAAATATTGGTGTGAGAGCTAATTCAATCAAGGAAACAATGCATGTTGGTGAAGGGCATATTGAAGAAGGATCAGCCGAGTGGTTCTTGTGGGAGAACAACTCCATTTGGCTCACTAACTTCACACACCATCAGGCTTCCAAGCAGCTCTCAAGGAAACTCAGTTTTCACACTCTATGCTTAGTGCTCTTTGTGTGCCTAGGACTGAAATGAATCTGGGAGAGCATCCCACACAAACGAATGCTCCACATGCGGGTTTCACATGCCACCAACTCCACATTCACAGGCAACTTCAGCGCCACAGCCGTTTTCAGATAGCCCTCAATGCAAAGGCTCTAGACGCAAATATTGGTGTGAGAGCTAATTCAATCAAGGAAACACTGCATGTTGGTGAAGGGCATATTGAAGAAGGATCAGCCGAGTGGTTCTTGTGAGAGAACAACTCCATTTGGCTCACTAACTTCACACACCATCAGGCTTCCAAGCAGCTCTCAAGGAAACTCAGTTTTCACACTCTATGCTTAGTGCCCTTTGAGTGCATTATCTAGGAATGAACCTGGTAGAGCATCCCACACAAACGAATGCTCCACATGCGGGTTTCACATGCCACCAACTCCACATTCACAGGCAACTTCAGCGCCACAGCCGTTTTCAGATAGCCCTCAATGCAAAGGGTCTAGACGCAAATATTGGTGTGAGAGCCAAGTCAATCAAGGAAACACTGCATGTTGGTGAAGGGCATATTGAAGAAGGATCAGCCGAGTGGTTCTTGTGGGAGAACAACTCCATTTGGATCACTAACTTCACACACCATCAGGCTTCCAAGCAGCTCTCAAGGAAACTCAGTTTTCACACTCTATGCTTAGTGCCCTTTGAGTGCATTATCTAGGAATGAACCTGGTAGAGCATCCCACACAAACGAATGCTCCACATGCGGGTTTCACATGCCACCAACTCCACATTCACAGGCAACTTCAGCGCCACAGCCGTTTTCAGATAGCCCTCAATGCAAAGGCTCTAGACGCAAATATTGGTGTGAGAGCTAATTCAATCAAGGAAACAATGCATGTTGGTGAAGGGCATATTGAAGAAGGATCAGCCGAGTGGTTCTTGTGGGAGAACAACTCCATTTGGCTCACTAACTTCACACACCATCAGGCTTCCAAGCAGCTCTCAAGGAAACTCAGTTTTCACACTCTATGCTTAGTGCCCTTTGAGTGCATTATCTAGGAATGAACCTGGTAGAGCATCCCACACAAACGAATGCTCCACATGCAGGTTTCACATGCCACCAACTCCACATTCACAGGCAACTTCAGCGCCACAGCCGTTTTCAGATAGCCCTCAATGCAAAGGCTCTAGATGCAAATATTGGTGTGAGAGCTAATTCAATCAAGGAAAAACTGCATGTTGGTGAAGGGCATATTGAAGAAGGATCAGCCGAGTGGTTCTTGTGGGAGAACAACTCCATTTGGCTCACTAACTTCACACACCATCAGGCTTCCAAGCAGCTCTCAAGGAAACTCAGTTTTCACACTCTATGCTTAGTGCCCTTTGAGTGCCTAGGACTGAAATGAAGCTTGGAGAGCATCCAACATAAACGAATGCTCCACATGCGGGTTTCACATGCCACCAACTCCACATTCACAGGCAACTTCAGCGCCACAGCCGTTTTCAGATAGCCCTCAATGCAAAGGCTCTAGACGCAAATATTGGTGTGAGAGCTAATTCAATCAAGGAAACACTGCATGTTGGTGAAGGGCATATTGAAGAAGGATCAGCCGAGTGGTTCTTGTGAGAGAACAACTCCATTTGGCTCACTAACTTCACACACCATCAGGCTTCCAAGCAGCTCTCAAGGAAACTCAGTTTTCACACTCTATGCTTAGTGCCCTTTGAGTGCATTATCTAGGAATGAACCTGGTAGAGCATCCCACACAAACGAATGCTCCACATGCGGGTTTCACATGCCACCAACTCCACATTCACAGGCAACTTCAGCGCCACAGCCGTTTTCAGATAGCCCTCAATGCAAAGGGTCTAGACGCAAATATTGGTGTGAGAGCCAATTCAATCAAGGAAACACTGCATGTTGGTGAAGGGCATATTGAAGAAGGATCAGCCGAGTGGTTCTTGTGGGAGAACAACTCCATTTGGCTCACTAACTTCACACACCATCAGGCTTCCAAGCAGCTCTCAAGGAAACTCAGTTTTCACACTCTATGCTTAGTGCCCTTTGAGTGCATTATCTAGGAATGAACCTGGTAGAGCATCCCACACAAACGAATGCTCCACATGCGGGTTTCACATGCCACCAACTCCACATTCACAGGCAACTTCAGCGCCACAGCCGTTTTCAGATAGCCCTCAATGCAAAGGCTCTAGACGCAAATATTGGTGTGAGAGCTAATTCAATCAAGGAAACAATGCATGTTGGTGAAGGGCATATTGAAGAAGGATCAGCCGAGTGGTTCTTGTGGGAGAACAACTCCATTTGGCTCACTAACTTCACACACCATCAGGCTTCCAAGCACCTCTCAAGGAAACTCAGTTTTCACACGCTATGCTTAGTGCTCTTTGTGTGCCTAGGACTGAAATGAATCTTGGAGAGCATCCCACACAAACGAATGCTCCACATGCAGGTTTCACATGCCAACAACTCCACATCACAGGCAACTTCAGCGCCACAGCCGTTTTCAGATAGCCCTCAATGCAAAGGCTCTAGACGCAAATATTGGTGTGAGAGCTAATTCAATCAAGGAAACACTGCATGTTGGTGAAGGGCATATTGAAGAAGGATCAGCCGAGTGGTTCTTGTGGGAGAACAACTCCATTTGGCTCACTAACTTCACACACCATCAGGCTTCCAAGCAGCTCTCAAGGAAACTCAGTTTTCACACTCTATGCTTAGTGCTCTTTGTGTGCCTAGGACTGAAATGAAGCTTGGTCAGCATCCCACACAAACGAATGCTCCACATGCGGGTTTCACATGCCACCAACTCCACATTCACAGGCAACTTCAGCGCCACAGCCGTTTTCAGATAGCCCTCAATGCAAAGGCTCTAGACGCAAATATTGGTGTGAGAGCCAATTCAATCAAGGAAACACTGCATGTTGGTGAAGGGCATATTGAAGAAGGATCAGCCGAGTGGTTCTTGTGGGAGAACAACTGCATTTGGCTCACTAACTTCACACACCATCAGGCTTCCAAGCAGCTCTCAAGGAAACTCAGTTTTCACACTCTATGCTTAGTGCCCTTTGAGTGCATTATCTAGGAATGAACCTGGTAGAGCATCCCACACAAACGAATGCTCCACATGCGGGTTTCACATGCCACCAACTCCACATTCACAGGCAACTTCAGCGCCACAGTCGTTTTCAGATAGCCCTCAATGCAAAGGCTCTAGACGCAAATATTGGTGTGAGAGCTAATTCAATCAAGGAAACAATGCATGTTGGTGAAGGGCATATTGAAGAAGGATCAGCCGAGTGGTTCTTGTGGGAGAACAACTCCATTTGGCTCACTAACTTCACACACCATCAGGCTTCCAAGCAGCTCTCAAGGAAACTCAGTTTTCACACTCTATGCTTAGTGCCCTTTGAGTGCATTATCTAGGAATGAACCTGGTAGAGCATCCCACACAAACGAATGCTCCACATGCAGGTTTCACATGCCACCAACTCCACATTCACAGGCAACTTCAGCGCCACAGCCATTTTCAGATAGCCCTCAATGCAAAGGCTCTAGATGCAAATATTGGTGTGAGAGCTAATTCAATCAAGGAAAAACTGCATGTTGGTGAAGGGCATATTGAAGAAGGATCAGCCGAGTGGTTCTTGTGGGAGAACAACTCCATTTGGCTCACTAACTTCACACACCATCAGGCTTCCAAGCAGCTCTCAAGGAAACTCAGTTTTCACACTCTATGCTTAGTGCCCTTTGAGTGCCTAGGACTGAAATGAAGCTTGGAGAGCATCCAACATAAACGAATGCTCCACATGCGGGTTTCACATGCCACCAACTCCACATTCACAGGCAACTTCAGCGCCACAGCCGTTTTCAGATAGCCCTCAATGCAAAGGCTCTAGACGCAAATATTGGTGTGAGAGCTAATTCAATCAAGGAAACACTGCATGTTGGTGAAGGGCATATTGAAGAAGGATCAGCCGAGTGGTTCTTGTGAGAGAACAACTCCATTTGGCTCACTAACTTCACACACCATCAGGCTTCCAAGCAGCTCTCAAGGAAACTCAGTTTTCACACTCTATGCTTAGTGCCCTTTGAGTGCATTATCTAGGAATGAACCTGGTAGAGCATCCCACACAAACGAATGCTCCACATGCGGGTTTCACATGCCACCCACTGCACATTCACAGGCAACTTCAGCGCCACAGCCGTTTTCAGATAGCCCTCAATGCAAAGGGTCTAGACGCAAATATTGGTGTGAGAGCCAATTCAATCAAGGAAACACTGCATGTTGGTGAAGGGCATATTGAAGAAGGATCAGCCGAGTGGTTCTTGTGGGAGAACAACTCCATTTGGCTCACTAACTTCACACACCATCAGGCTTCCAAGCAGCTCTCAAGGAAACTCAGTTTTCACACTCTATGCTTAGTGCCCTTTGAGTGCATTATCTAGGAATGAACCTGGTAGAGCATCCCACACAAACGAATGCTCCACATGCGGGTTTCACATGCCACCAACTCCACATTCACAGGCAACTTCAGCGCCACAGCCGTTTTCAGATAGCCCTCAATGCAAAGGCTCTAGACGCAAATATTGGTGTGAGAGCTAATTCAATCAAGGAAACAATGCATGTTGGTGAAGGGCATATTGAAGAAGGATCAGCCGAGTGGTTCTTGTGGGAGAACAACTCCATTTGGCTCACTAACTTCACACACCATCAGGCTTCCAAGCACCTCTCAAGGAAACTCAGTTTTCACACGCTATGCTTAGTGCTCTTTGTGTGCCTAGGACTGAAATGAATCTTGGAGAGCATCCCACACAAACGAATGCTCCACATGCAGGTTTCACATGCCAACAACTCCACATCACAGGCAACTTCAGCGCCACAGCCGTTTTCAGATAGCCCTCAATGCAAAGGCTCTAGACGCAAATATTGGTGTGAGAGCTAATTCAATCAAGGAAACACTGCATGTTGGTGAAGGGCATATTGAAGAAGGATCAGCCGAGTGGTTCTTGTGGAGAACAACTCCATTTGGCTCACTAACTTCACACACCATCAGGCTTCCAAGCAGCTCTCAAGGAAACTCAGTTTTCACACTCTATGCTTAGTGCTCTTTGTGTGCCTAGGACTGAAATGAAGCTTGGTCAGCATCCCACACAAACGAATGCTCCACATGCGGGTTTCACATGCCACCAACTCCACATTCACAGGCAACTTCAGCGCCACAGCCGTTTTCAGATAGCCCTCAATGCAAAGGCTCTAGACGCAAATATTGGTGTGAGAGCCAATTCAATCAAGGAAACACTGCATGTTGGTGAAGGGCATATTGAAGAAGGATCAGCCGAGTGGTTCTTGTGGGAGAACAACTGCATTTGGCTCACTAACTTCACACACCATCAGGCTTCCAAGCAGCTCTCAAGGAAACTCAGTTTTCACACTCTATGCTTAGTGCCCTTTGAGTGCATTATATAGGAATGAACCTGGTAGAGCATCCCACACAAACGAATGCTCCACATGCGGGTTTCACATGCCACCAACTCCACATTCACAGGCAACTTCAGCGCCACAGCCGTTTTCAGATAGCCCTCAATGCAAAGGCTCTAGACGCAAATATTGGTGTGAGAGCTAATTCAATCAAGGAAACACTGCATGTTGGTGAAGGGCATATTGAAGAAGGATCAGCCGAGTGGTTCTTGTGGGAGAACAACTCCATTTGGCTCACTAACTTCACACACCATCAGGCTTCCAAGCAGCTCTCAAGGAAACTCAGTTTTCACACTCTATGCTTAGTGCTCTTTGTGTGCCTAGGACTGAAATGAAGCTTGGTCAGCATCCCACACAAACGAATGCTCCACATGCGGGTTTCACATGCCACCAACTCCACATTCACAGGCAACTTCAGCGCCACAGCCATTTCAGATAGCCCTCAATGCAAAGGCTCTAGACGCAAATATTGGTGTGAGAGCTAATTCAATCAAGGAAACACTGCATGTTGGTGAAGGGCATATTGAAGAAGGATCAGCCGAGTGGTTCTTGTGGGAGAACAACTCCATTTGGCTCACTAACTTCACACACCATCAGGCTTCCAAGCAGCTCTCAAGGAAACTCAGTTTTCACACTCTATGCTTAGTGCTCTTTGTGTGCCTAGGACTGAAATGAAGCTTCGAGAGCATCCCACACAAACGAATGCTCCACATACAGGTTTCACATGCCACTAACTCCAGATTCACAGGCAACTTCAGTGCCACAGCCGTTTTCAGATAGCCCCCAATACAAAGGCTCTAGACGCAAATATTGGTGTGAGAGCTAATTCAATCAAGGAAACACTGCATGTTGGTGAAGGGCATATTGAAGAAGGATCAGCCGAGTGGTTCTTGTGGGAGAACAACTCCATTTGGCTCACTAACTTCACACACCATCAGGCTTCCAAGCAGCTCTCAAGGAAACTCAGTTTTCACACTCTATGCTTAGTGCTCTTTGAGTGCATTATCTAGGAATGAACCTGGTAGAGCATCCCACAAAAACGAATGCTCCACATGCGGGTTTCACATGCCACCAACTCCACATTCACAGGCAACTTCAGCGCCACAGCCGTTTTCAGATAGCCCTCAATGCAAAGGCTCTAGACGCAAATATTGGTGTGAGAGCTAATTCAATCAAGGAAACACTGCATGTTGGTGAAGGGCATATTGAAGAAGGATCAGCCGAGTGGTTCTTGTGGAGAACAACTCCATTTGGATCACTAACTTCACACACCATCAGGCTTCCAAGCAGCTCTCAAGGAAACTCAGTTTTCACACTCTATGCTTAGTGCTCTTTGTGTGCCTAGGACTGAAATGAAGCTTGGTCAGCATCCCACACAAACGAATGCTCCACATGCGGGTTTCACATGCCACCAACTCCACATTCACAGGCAACTTCAGCGCACAGCCGTTTTCAGATAGCCCTCAATGCAAAGGCTCTAGACGCAAATATTGGTGTGAGAGCTAATTCAATCAAGGAAACACTGCATGTTGGTGAAGGGCATATTGAAGAAGGATCAGCCGAGTGGTTCTTGTGGGAGAACAACTCCATTTGGCTCACTAACTTCACACACCATCAGGCTTCCAAGCAGCTCTCAAGGAAACTCAGTTTTCACACTCTATGCTTAGTGCTCTTTGAGTGCATTATCTAGGAATGAACCTGGTAGAGCATCCCACACAAACGAATGCTCCACATGCGGGTTTCACATGCCACCAACTCCACATTCACAGGCAACTTCAGCGCCACAGCCTGTTGGCAACGCCCGTGTCACCACGTAATCCGAGCTGAGCGGAGGGACTAGGGTTGCAACGCAGACAACGCAGAGAGACAAGACAAGGCAACACGCAGTACACCGAATGCGGATCGATGACAGATTGATCTTTATTGCAACTCCAGACTTTCTTTTATACTCTGCTTAGCTCCTCCCAGTAGTGGCCACCCTAAATCCCTTCAGTTCCTCCCAGTGTTTATCCAATCCTCTAGTGGCCACCCTAAATCCCTTGAGTTTTATCCAATCCCTTGGCAGATAACTTGACAATAGGAAGCAGGAACTTGCGGTTAAGCCAGTGGCTATATGTATCAGGCCAAAATTACCAATCCTGTTATGCTCTGAGAAACAAGCTAAGCTGTGGAGTTAATCCTTGGGAGACCGGGGCCTGCATGTCCCCCTTTTTTTGTTTTTTTTAATGGACGCCTGTCTTAGGTTGTCCAGCAGTCAGTTGACGCCTTACCCGTCATGGGGAGCCCCACCTGGGGAATCCCTGTCTTAGGTTGGTCATCAGCGCTGCCAGATCTTACCCGTCTCTGGCTGCCCATCACACCAAGTTCACCAAACTTGAGCGCTAGGGTTTTCCACAGCCAAAACCATCATGGTTTGTCAAATAATGACCTGCTCCCAGGCTTGTTGCCTGCATAGGCGGCAAAGAAGACTAAACAGTACTGCAATCATGGCTATGACCATCAGCCTCATGGCCAAGATTCCGCTTTGTTCCTAAAACATCCATGCTGCCAGTTAAATGCCATTTAACAGGGGTAACACATATATGATGGTAAATCGGGGAGCAGCTGGAGATCTGCGTTTCCCATGGGCAGGATATCAGGAAGTTGCACCACTGCTGCAAGGTCTCCTATCCTGCAAGAACATCATTAGGAGTGGGATCATGTTGAGTTGGAGCCAAGGAGATTTGCCGTGTAAGTCTCTCAGGAACCCATCTAGGTGTTTCTTCATCCTGGGGAAAAACACAAACAGAGCCTCGCCCCCACGTTAGTACTGGATCTGGTCCTCGCCATTTATTTGTGGCCAGATCTTTCCATTTTACTTGGCCTTTATTCTCATTAGAAGGGCGAAGCCAATGGCGCTCTGCAGGAGCTACATCATTAGTGACAGTTAAAAAATTTAACACATAGATGGCAGATGCCAGTAAGGAATGGGGTGAGCTGCAATGCTCAGCCACATCCCCCTTCTTTATTTTTTCTAAATAAATTTTAAGGGTGCGGTTAGCATGTTCAACAATGGCTTGACCCTGAGGATTATAAGGAATGCCTGTTTTGTGAGTTATATTAAAATCTAGGCAAAGGCCTGTAAACAATGGGCCTCTTTTAATTTCTCTCAAGCTGTTCCTTTACCAATTCAATTGCAGCCTCTAATTTTTAACCCTGTCACAGACTGGTTGGGGGTCACCTTGAAGATGTCTGCCCAAACCTTTTCCAGGAAAGTATCCCTGTCTATTAAGCATATTTGGCACAGGCTGAGAGGTCAATACAACATTCATGGCACTCAACAAATCTCGTCCCCACAGATTGATAGGAATATGTGGTAAGACATACGGCTGGAAAACTCCTGAATGTCCCTCTTGATCCTTCCACCTTAACAACCTGGCACTTTTCTGTGGCTGAGAAGTTCCTATCCCTTGGAGAACGGTTGGGGTGGCCTCTAATGGCCAAGAACTTGGCCACTGTGCCTGGGATATAACTGTACTATCAGCTCCGGTATCAAGTAAACCTGTGAATTTTCTCCCTTCTATTTCTAACTGTAAGGTGGGTCGGGTTTGCATGTCGGAAACCCAACATGCCAAGGGGCCAGAATGTCCAAATCCTCCTTGTCTATCTCTCTTAAGAATGGGGTTGTCAGTTGGAACCTTGGGGATCAAGATTAGCTGGGCAAATCTAGCTCCTGGTGGAATGATTATAGTGCCTTTGGCTGATTCTGCCATGACTTCTATTTCTGCAGGGGTATCCTCATCTATCACTCCTGGTAGTACCCTGATTCCATCCATAGTAGCACTACTTCTTCCTAGGATCAGGCCCAAGGTATTCTTAGGTAAGGGGCCCCTGACTCCTGTTTTTATCCGTTGGGGTCCCAGGAGCGGGGTCAATACCTCTCCAGAGGTGGCACAGAGGTCCAGTCCTGCGCTACCTGGTGTTGCTCTGAGGAGGGTTGAAATGTCTGTGCTCCTCGCTGTGGGAGAGGGACTCTGGAAGGAGTCTGCGCTGTTCCGGAAGTTACAGATGTCTGCTGGGCTCCGTACACCTGAGGTTGGGGGGCCCGGAGCGGGCCCCTGACCCCGTTTCCCGATAGGGGATTGCCTTGGGCATCATATCTGGACCTACAATCACTGCTCCAATGATAGCCTTTATGGCATCTTGGACAAAGATCTGGGGCCTGCAAGGATTGTGGGGGTGATCTTCCTTGTCGCAGAATTTTGGGACACTGTTTTATAAAATGTCCAGGCTGTCCACATCTGAAACAGGTTTTGGGAGGCGCCCTAGGGTGGGGCTGAGGGTGTTGAACAGCGGCTGCTATCACTTGCCCAAGGGCATGGGTGGAGTCAATATGTCTGCAGATTTTGAGATAATCATGCAGGGACTTATCTCTGTGGGACCTGAGAGCATCCTGGCAATATTTATTAGCATTCTCAAAGGCTATATGCTTAATTACTGGCATTGCTGGTTCCACGTTACCAAAGATCTTAGTAGCAACCTGCATAATACGGTCCACAAATTCTTGAAAAGGTTCTGTAGGGCCTTGCAAGACCTTGGAAAGCTGGTCTCCTGTATTAGCATTAGGTAAGGCCTTCCAGGCTCCAAGGGCTGCATTTGCTATCTGTGCATAAACTCCTAGGTCATAATTAACTTGTTGTTGGATGCCCTCAAAAGGTCCAGTGCCAGTAAGCATTTCAAGGCTTCGATCTGCGTGTCCCCCAGCCGCGTTCTGCTCAGCAAAAAATCTGCACCTATCTTGAAAATCCCCTTTCCATAGGAGAAAGTCACCACCATCGAGAGCAGAGCGGCACAATTGCATCCAATCACTAGGAGTAAGATTCAAACTCAAAAAGGATTCTATGAGTGCAAGAGTAAAGGGTGCCTGGGCACCATAATCTTTAACAGCCTGCTTTACATTTTTGAGGTCTTTAATTGAAGGGGCTGATGCTCCCGGCGAGGGGGACCTCCTCGAACTGGGACCTCTATTACAGGGAAGCATCGAACCCCACCCACCGGCTGATCAGTGAGGCCGTCACTCCATGGCCGCGTGGGGTAATTATTGCGTGAATGGCCCGTGGCTTCCTCCTCAGGAGGAGCGGTAGGGGTCACAAAATTAGGGGCATATGGTGGTGGTCTTGAACTGGACAATTTGCCAGAGGAACGTGCACCTATTCCTGCTTTCTTTAACTTTCTTTTAATGTCCCTAATTTCCCGCTTTAAGAAAACCTTCTCTTTATCCTTAATTTTCCGCTTTAAGAAAACCTCCTCATCTCGTTTTTCCTCACTCTCTTCCGAGGAAGAGGCCTCGTTCTCATCTGAAAAAGAGGCTTCACTCTCCTCTAAAGAAGAGACCTCACTCTCCTCTAAAGAAGAGGTCTCACTCGGGGTGGTTTCACTCGAGGCCGCCTCGTTCCAGGCTTCCAAGGACCGTAGAACTTCCCACCCCTGGATTGCTTCAAAAGTAGTCTGTACTTCTCTTAACTGTCTCTCAACTTTCACTTTATCAGTAAATAATGAATCACGGACTAAGCGCCACAAAGAAAAGTTAACAATGGGGAAATTATCTGGGTCTTTTTGTAAACAGGATTGTAAATTGGCCTTAACCTGTTCCCAATCGGGAATACTCAAGTTGCCTGAAACAATAAACCAAGGACTGCTAGATTGAATGGCTTTAACAAAATTTCTAATCATTTTAAATTTAACTGGCATCCCCAGTTGACGTAGAAGTTCTTCAAGCTCGGTGGCCAATTTATCCCGTGAGAAGGCAGAACCCATTTTATCGTCCTTTTCAACGGATAAATTAAACACCAAGACCTAACTATACTTCAAAATAAATCTAAAACCTGACTATATTTCAAAATAAACCTCCCTCTCCTACCAGTTTAGGAGAGACTTACAATACGTCCCACTTACCTGAATCAGCTGGCCAGACTCTTGGGACGACCCTTCGTCGTATCCTCTCTTTCTCAATCTCGGTGGGAACCTCCAGATGTTGGGAACACCCT
>NW_026701300.1:0-42051 GCF_030435755.1 Ochotona princeps | reverse complement strand
TCCAAATGGACTTGTTCTCCACAAGAACCACTCGGCTGATCCTTCTTCAATATGCCCTTCACCAACATGCAGTGTTTCCTTGATTGAATTAGCTCTCACACCAATATTTGCGTCTAGAGCCTTTGCATTGAGGGCTATCTGAAAACGGCTGTGGCGCTGAAGTTGCCTGTGAATGTGGAGTTGGTAGCATGTGAAACCCGCATGTGGAGCATTCGTTTGTGTGGGATGCTCTACCAGCTTCATTTCAGTCCTAGGCACTCAAAGGGCACTAAGCATAGAGTGTGAAAACTGAGTTTCCTTGAGAGCTGCTTGGAAGCCTGATGGTGTGTGAAGTTAGTGAGCCAAATGGAGTTATTCTCCCACAAGAACCACTCGGCTGATCCTTCTTGAATATGCCCTTCACCAACATGCAGTGTTTCCTTGATTGAATTAGCTCTCACACCAATATTTGCGTCTAGAGCCTTTGCATTGAGGGCTATGTGAAAACGGCTGTGGCGCTGAAGTTGCCTGTGAATGTGGAGTTGGTGGCATGTGAAACCCGCATGTGGAGCATTCGTTTGTGTGCGATGCTCACCAAGCTTCATTTCAGTCCTAGGCACTCAAAGGGCACTAAGCATAGAGAGTGAAAACTGAGTTTCCTTGAGAGCTGCTTGGAAGCCTGATGGTGTGTGAAATTAGTGAGCCAAATGGAGTTGTTCTCCCACAAGAACCACTCGGCTGAGCCTTCTTCAATATGCTCTTCACCAACATGCAGTGTTTCCTTGATTGAATTAGCTCTCACACCAATATTTGCGTCGAGAGCCTTTGCATTGAGGGCTATCTGAAAACGGCTGTGGCGCTGAAGTTGCCTGTGAATGTGGAGTTGGTGGCATGTGAAACCCGCATGTGGAGCATTCGTTTGTGTGGGATGCTCTACCAGGTTCATTTCTAGATAATGCACTCAACGAGCACTAAGCATAGAGAGTGAAAACTGAGTTTCCTTGAGAGCTGCTTGGAAGCCTGATGGTGTGTGAAATTAGTGAGCCAAATGGAGTTGTTCTCCCACAAGAACCACTCGGCTGAGCCTTCTTCAATATGCTCTTCACCAACATGCAGTGTTTCCTTGATTGAATTAGCTCTCACACCAATATTTGCGTCGAGAGCCTTTGCATTGAGGGCTATCTGAAAACGGCTGTGGCGCTGAAGTTGCCTGTGAATGTGGAGTTGGTGGCATGTGAAACCCGCATGTGGAGCATTCGTTTGTGTGGGATGCTCTACCAGGTTCATTTCTAGATAATGCACTCAACGAGCACTAAGCATAGAGTGTGAAAACTGAGTTTCCTTGAGAGCTGCTTGGAAGCCTGATGGTGTGTGAAGTTAGTGAGCCAAATGCAGTTGTTCTCCCACAAGAACCACTCGGCTAATCCTTCTTCAATATGCCCTTCACCAACATGCAGTGTTTCCTTGATTGAATTAGCTCTCACACCAATATTTGCATCTAGAGCCTTTACATTGAGGGCTATCTGAAAACGGCTGTTGCGCTGAAGTTGCCTGTGAATGTGGAGTTGGTGGCATGTGAAACCCGCATGTGGAGCATTCGTTTGTGTGGGATGCTCTACCAGGTTCATTCCAAGATAATGCACTCAAGGGTCACAAAGCATAGAGTGTGAAAACTGAGTTTCCTTGAGAGCTGCTTGGAAGCCTGATGGTGTGTGAAGTTAGTGAGCCAAATGGACTTGTTCTCCACAAGAACCACTCGGCTGATCCTTCTTCAATATGCCCTTCGCCAACATGCAGTGTTTCCTTGATTGAATTAGCTCTCACACCAATATTTGCGTCTAGAGCCTTTGCATTGAGGGCTATCTGAAAACGGCTGTGGCGCTGAAGTTGCCTGTGAATGTGGAGTTGGTGGCATGTGAAACCCGCATGTGGAGCATTCGTTTGTGTGGGATGCTCTACCAGGTTCATTCCTAGATAATGCACTCAAAGGGCACTAAGCATAGAGTGTGAAAACTGAGTTTCCTTGAGAGCTGCTTGGAAGCCTGATGGTGTGTGAAGTTAGTGAGCCAAATGGAGTTGTTCTCCCACAAGAACCACTCGGCTGATCCTTCTTCAATATGCCCTTCACCAACATGCAGTGTTTCCTTGATTGAAATAGCTCTCACACCAATATTTGCGTCGAGAGCCTTTGCATTGAGGGCTATCTGAAAACGGCTGTGGCGATGAAGTTGCCTGTGAATGTGGAGTTGGTGGCATGTGAAACCCGCATGTGGAGCATTCGTTTGTGTGGGATGCTCTACCAGGTTCATTCCTAGATAATGCACTCAACGGGCACTAAGCATAGAGTGTGAAAACTGAGTTTCCTTGAGAGCTGCTTGGAAGCCTGATGGTGTGTGAAGTTAGTGAGCCAAATGGAGTTGTTCTCCCACAAGAACCACTTGGCTAATCCTTCTTCAATATGCCCTTCACCAACATGCAGTGTTTCCTTGATTGAATTAGCTCTCACACCAATATTTGTGTCTAGAGCCTTTACATTGAGGGCTATCTGAAAACGGCTGTGGCGCTGAAGTTGCCTGTGAATGTGGAGTTGGTGGCACGTGAAACCCGCATGTGGAGCATTCGTTTGTGTGGGATGCTCTACCAGGTTCATTCCAAGATAATGCAATCAAAGGGCACTAAGCATAGAGTGTGAAAACTGAGTTTCCTTGAGAGCTGCTTGGAAGCCTGATGGTGTGTGAAGTTAGTGAGCCAAATGGAGTTGTTCTCCCACAAGAACCACTCGGCTGATCCTTCTTCAATATGCCCTTCACCAACATGCAGTGTTTCCTTGATTGAATTAGCTCTCACACCAATATTTGCGTCTAGAGCCTTTGCATTGAGGGCTATCTGAAAACGGCTGTGGCGCTGAATTTGCGAGTGAATGTGGAGTTGGTGGCATGTGAAACCCGCATGTGGAGCATTCGTTTGTGTGCGATGCTCTACCAGGTTCATTCCTAGATAATGCACTCAAAGGGCACTAAGCATAGAGTGTGAAAACTGAGTTTCCTTGAGAGCTGCTTGGAAGCCTGATGGTGTGTGAAGTTAGTGAGCCAAATGGAGTTGTTCTCCCACAAGAACCACTCGGCTGATCCTTCTTCAATATGCCCTTCACCAACATGCAGTGTTTCCTTGATTGAATTAGCTCTCACACCAATATTTGCGTCTAGAGCCTTTGCATTGAGGGCTATCTGAAAACGGCTGTGGCGCTGAAGTTGCCTGTGAATGTGGAGTTGGTGGCATGTGAAACCCGCATGTGGAGCATTCGTTTGTGTGGGATTCTCACCAAGCCTCATTTCAGTCCTAGGCACTCAAAGGGCACTAAGCATAGAGTGTGAAAACTGAGTTTCCTTGAGAGCTGCTTGGAAGCCTGATGGTGTGTGAAGTTAGTGAGCCAAATGGAGTTGTTCTCCCACAAGAACCACTCGGCTGATCCTTCTTCAATATGCCCTTCACCAACATGCAGTGTTTCCTTGATTGAATTAGCTCTCACACCAATATTTGCGTCTAGAGCCTTTGCATTGAGGGCTTTCTGAAAACGGCTGTGGCGCTGAAGTTGCCTGTGAATGTGGAGTTGGTGGCATGTGAATCCCGCATGTGGAGCATTCGTTTGTGTGGGATTCTCACGAAGCCTCATTCAGTCCTAGATAATACACTCAAAGGGCACTAAGCATAGAGTGTGAAAACTGAGTTTCCTTGAGAGCTGCTTGGAAGCCTGATGGTGTGTGAAGTTAGTGAGCCAAATGGAGTTGTTCTCCCACAAGAACCACTCGGCTGATCCTTCTTCAATATGCCCTTCACCAACATGCAGTGTTTCCTTGATTGAATTAGCTCTCACACCAATATTTGCGTCTAGAGCCTTTGCATTGAGGGCTATCTGAAAACGGCTGTGGCGCTGAAGTTGCCTGTGAATGTGGAGTTGGTGGCATGTGAATCCCGCATGTGGAGCATTCGTTTGTGTGCGATGCTCACCAAGCTTCATTTCAGTCCTAGATAATACACTCAAAGGGCTCTAAGCATAGAGTGTGAAAACTGAGTTTCCTTGAGAGCTGCTTGGAAGCCTGATGGTGTGTGAAGTTAGTGAGCCAAATGGAGTTGTTCAGTGTTTCCTTGATTGAATTAGCTCTCACACCAATATTTGCGTCTAGAGCCTTTGCATTGAGGGCTATCTGAAAACGGCTGTGGTGCTGAAGTTGCCTGTGAATGTGGAGTTGGTGGCATGTGAAACCCGCATGTGGAGCATTCGTTTGTGTGGATGCTCTACCAGGTTCATTCCTAGATAATGCACTCAAAGGGCACTAAGCATAGAGTGTGAAAACTGAGTTTCCTTGAGAGCTGCTTGGAAGCCTGATGGTGTGTGAAGTTAGTGAGCCAAATGGAGTTGTTCTCCCACAAGAACCACTCGGCTGATCTTCTTCAATATGCCCTTCACCAACATGCAGTGTTTCCTTGATTGAATTAGCTCTCACACCAATATTTGCGTCTAGAGCCTTTGCATTGAGGGCTATCTGAAAAAGGCTGTGGCGCTGAAGTTGCCTGTGAATGTGGAGTTGGTGGCATGTGAAACCCGCATGTGGAGCATTCGTTTGTGTGGGATGCTCACCAAGCTTCATTTCAGTCCTAGACACTCAAAGGGCATTAAGCATAGTGTGTGAAAACTGAGTTTCCTTGAGAGCTGCTTGGAAGCCTGATGGTGTGTGAAGTTAGTGAGCAAAATGGAGTTGTTCTCCCACAAGAACAACTCGGCTGATCCTTCTTCAATATGCCCTTCACCAACATGCAGTGTTTCCTTGATTGAATTAGCTCTCCACACCAATATTTGCGGCTAGAGCCTTTGCATTGAGGGCTATCTGAAAACGGCTGTGGCGCTGAAGTTGCCTGTGAATGTGAAGTTGGTGGCATGTGAAACCGCATGTGGAGCATTCGTTTGTGTGGGATGCTCTACCAGGTTCATTCCTAGATAATGCACTCAAAGGGCACTAAGCATAGAGTGTGAAAATTGAGTTTCCCTGAGAGCTGCTTGGAAGCCTGATGGTGTGTGAAGTTAGTGAGCCAAATGGACTTGTTCTCCCACAAGAACCACTCGGCTGATCCTTCTTCAATATGCCCTTCACCAACATGCAGTGTTTCCTTGATTGAATTAGCTCTCACACCAATATTTGCGTCTAGAGCCTTTGCATTGAGGGCTATCTGAAAACGGCTGTGGCGCTGAAGTTGCCTGTGAATGTGGAGTTGGTGGCATGTGAAACCCGCATGTGGAGCATTCGTTTGTGTGGGATGCTCTACCAAGCTTCATTTCAGTCCTAGGCACTCAAAGGGCACTAAGCATAGAGTGTGAAAACTGAGTTTCCTTGAGAGGCTGCTTGGAAGCCTGATGGTGTGTGAAGTTAGTGAGCCAAATGGAGTTGTTCTCCCACAAGAACCACTCGGCTGATCCTTCTTCAATATGCCCTTCACCAACATGCAGTGTTTCCTTGATTGAAATAGCTCTCACACCAATATTTGGTCGAGAGCCTTTGCATTGAGGGCTATCTGAAAACGGCTGTGGCGATGAAGTTGCCTGTGAATGTGGAGTTGGTGGCATGTGAAACCCGCATGTGGAGCATTCGTTTGTGTGGGATGCTCTACCAGGTTCATTCCTAGATAATGCACTCAACGGGCACTAAGCATAGAGTGTGAAAACTGAGTTCTCCTTGAGAGCTGCTTGGAAGCCTGATGGTGTGTGAAGTTAGTGAGCCAAATGGAGTTGTTCTCCCACAAGAACCACTTGGCTAATCCTTCTTCAATATGCCCTTCACCAACATGCAGTGTTTCCTTGATTGAATTAGCTCTCACACCAATATTTGTGTCTAGAGCCTTTACATTGAGGGCTATCTGAAAACAGGCTGTGGCGCTGAAGTTGCCTGTGAATGTGGAGTTGGTGCACGTGAAACCCGCATGTGGAGCATTCGTTTGTGTGAGATGCTCTACCAGGTTTCATTCCAAGATAATGCAATCAAAGGGCACTAAGCATAGAGTGTGAAAACTGAGTTTCCTTGAGAGCTGCTTGGAAGCCTGATGGTGTGTGAAGTTAGTGAGCCAAATGGAGTTGTTCTCCCACAAGAACCACTCGGCTGATCCTTCTTCAATATGCCCTTCACCAACATGCAGTGTTTCCTTGATTGAATTAGCTCTCACCACCAATATTTGCGTCTAGAGCCTTTGCATTGAGGGCTATCTGAAAATGGCTGTGGCGCTGAATTTTGCGAGTGAATGTGGAGTTGGTGGCATGTGAAACCCGCATGTGGAGCATTCGTTTGTGTGCGATGCTCTACCAGGTTCATTCCTAGATAATGCACTCAAAGGGCACTAAGCATAGAGTGTGAAAACTGAGTTTCCTTGAGAGCTGCTTGGAAGCCTGATGGTGTGTGAAGTTAGTGAGCCAAATGGAGTTGTTCTCCTCCACAAGAACCACTCGGCTGATCCTTCTTCAATATGCCCTTCACCAACATGCAGTGTTTCCTTGATTGAATTAGCTCTCACACCAATATTTGCGTCTAGAGCCTTTGCATTGAGGGCTATCTGAAAACGGCTGTGGCGCTGAAGTTGCCTGTGAATGCGGAGTTGGTGGCATGTGAAACCCGCATGTGGAGCATTCGTTTGTGTGGGATTCTCACCAAGCCTCATTTCAGTCCTAGGCACTCAAAGGGCACTAAGCATAGAGTGTGAAAACTGAGTTTCCTTGAGAGCTGCTTGGAAGCCTGATGGTGTGTGAAGTTAGTGAGCCAAATGGAGTTGTTCTCCCACAAGAACCACTCGGCTGATCCTTCTTCAATATGCCCTTCACCAACATGCAGTGTTCCTTGATTGAATTAGCTCTCACAACCAATATTTGCGTCTAGAGCCTTTGCATTGAGGGCTATCTGAAAACGGCTGTGGCGCTGAAGTTGCCTGTGAATGTGGAGTTGGTGGCATGTGAAAACCCGCATGTGGAGCATTCGTTTGTGTGGGATTCTCCACGAAGCTCATTTCAGTCCTAGATAATACACTCAAAGGGCACTAAGCATAGAGTGTGAAAACTGAGTTTCCTTGAGAGCTGCTTGGAAGCCTGATGGTGTGTGAAGTTAGTGAGCCAAATGGAGTTGTTCTCCCACAAGAACCACTCGGCTGATCCTTCTTCAATATGCCCTTCACCAACATGCAGTGTTTCTTGATTGAATTAGCTCTTCACACCAATATTTGCGTCTAGAGCCTTTGCATTGAGGCTATCTGAAAACGGCTGTGGCGCTGAAGTTGCTGTGAATGTGGAGTTGATGGCATGTGAATCCCGCATGTGGAGCATTCGTTTGTGTGCGATGCTCACCAAGCTTCATTTCAGTCCTAGATAATACACTCAAAGGGGCTCTAAGCATAGAGTGTGAAAACTGAGTTTCCTTGAGAGCTGCTTGGAAGCTGATGGTGTGTGAAGTTAGTGAGCCAAATGGAGTTGTTCTCCCACAAGAACCACTTGGCTAATCCTTCTTCAATATGCCCTTCACCAACATGCAGTGTTTCCCTTGATTGAATTAGCTCTCACACCAATATTTGTGTCTAGAGCCTTTACATTGAGGGCTATCTGAAAACGGCTGTGGCGCTGAAGTTGCCTGTGAATGTGGGAGTTGGTGGCACGTGAAACCCGCATGTGGAGCATTCGTTTGTGTGGGATGCTCTAACCAGGTTCATTCCAAGATAATGCAATCAAAGGGCACTAAGCATAGAGTGTGAAAACTGAGTTTCCTTGAGAGCTGCTTGGAAGCCTGATGGTGTGTGAAGTTAGTGAGCCAAATGGAGTTGTTCTCCCACAAGAACCACTCGGCTGATCCCTTCTTCAATATGCCCTTCACCAACATGCAGTGTTTCCTTGATTGAATTAGCTCTCACACCAATATTTGCGTCTAGAGCCTTTGCATTGAGGGCTATCTGAAAACGGCTGTGGCGCTGAATTTGCGAGTGAATGTGGAGTTGGTGGCATGTGAAACCCGCATGTGGAGCATTCGTTTGTGTGCGATGCTCTACCAGGTTCATTCCTAGATAATGCACTCAAAGGGCACATAAGCATAGAGTGTGAAAACTGAGTTTCCTTGAGAGCTGCTTGGAAGCCTGATGGTGTGTGAAGTTAGTGAGCCAAATGGAGTTGTTCTCCCACAAGACCACTCGGCTGATCCTTCTTCAATATGCCCTTCACCAACATGCAGTGTTTCCTTGATTGAATTAGCTCTCACACCAATATTTGCGTCTAGAGCCTTTGCATTGATGGCTATCTGAAAACGGCTGTGGCGCTGAAGTTGCCTGTGAATGTGGAGTTGGTGGCATGTGAAACCCGCATGTGGAGCATTCGTTTTGTGTGGATGCTCTACCAGGTTCATTCCTAGATAATGCAATCAAAGGGCACTAAGCATAGAGTGTGAAAACTGAGTTTCCTTGAGAGCTGCTTGGAAGCCTGATGGTGTGTGAAGTTAGTGAGCCAAATGGAGTTGTTCTCCCACAAGAACCACTCGGCTGATCCTTCTTCAATATGCCCTTCACCAACATGCAGTGTTTCCTTGATTGAATTAGCTCTCACACCAATATTTGCGTCTAGAGCCTTTGCATTGAGGGCTACCTGAAAATGGCTGTGGCGCTGAAGTTGCCTGTGAATGTGGAGTTGGTGGCATGTGAAACCCGCATGTGGAGCATTCGTTTTGTGTGGGATGCTCACCAAGCTTCATTTCAGTCCTAGGCACTCAAAGGGCACTAAGCATAGAGTGTGAAAACTGAGTTTCCTTGAGAGCTGCTTGGAAGCCTGATGGTGTGTGAAGTTAGTGAGCCAAATGGAGTTGTTCTCCCACAAGAACCACTCGGCTGATCCTTCTTCAATATGCCCTTCACCAACATGCAGTGTTTCCTTGATTGAATTAGCTCTCACACCAATATTTGCGTCTAGAGCCTTTGCATTGAGGCTCTCTGAAAACGGCTGTGGCGCTCGAAAGGTTGCCTGTGAATGTGGAGTTGGTGGCATGTGAAACCCGCATGTGGAGCATTTCGTTTGTGTGGGATGCTCTACCAGGTTCATTCCTAGATAATGCATTCAAATGGCACTAAGCCTAGAGTGTGAAAACTGAGTTTCCTTGAGAGCTGCTTGGAAGCCTGATGGTGTGTGAAGTTAGTGAGCCAAATGCAGTTGTTCTCCCACAAGAACCACTCGGCTGATCCTTCTTCAATATGCCCTTCACCAACATGCAGTGTTTCCTTGATTGAATTAGCTCTCAGCACACCAATATTTGCTTCTATCAGCCTTTGCATTGAGGGCTATCTGAAAACGGCATGTGGCGCTGAAGTTGCCTGTGAATGTCTGGAGTTGGTGGCATGTGAAACCCGCATGTGGAGCATTCCTTTGTGTGGGATGCTCACCCAAGCTTCATTTTAGTCCTAGGCACTCAAATCTCAAAGGGCACTAAGCATAGAGTGTGAAAACTGAGTTTCCTTGAGAGCTGCTTGGAAGCCTGATGGTGTGTGAAGTTATTGAGCCAAATGGACTTGTTCTCCCACAAGAACCACTCGGCTGATCCTTCTTCAATATGCCCTTCACCAACATGCAGTGTTTCCTTGATTGAATTAGCTCTCACACCAATATTTGCGTCTAGAGCCTTTGCATTGAGGGCTATCTGAAAACGGCTGTGGCGCTGAAGTTGCCTGTGAATGTGGAGTTGGTAGCCATGTGAAACCCGCATGTGGAGCATTCGTTTGTGTGGGATGCTCTACCAGCTTCATTTCAGTCCTAGGCACTCAAAGTGCACTAAGCATAGAGTGTGAAAACTGAGTTTCCTTGAGAGCTGCTTGGAAGCCTGATGGTGTGTGAAGTTAGTGAGCCAAATGGAGTTATTCTCCCACAAGAACCACTCGGCTGATCCTTCTTGAATATGCCCTTCACCAACATGCAGTGTTTCCTTGATTGAATTAGCTCTCACACCAATATTTGCGTCTAGAGCCTTTGCATTGAGGGCTATGTGAAAACGGCTGTGGCGCTGAAGTTGCCTGTGAATGTGGAGTTGGTGGCATGTGAAACCCGCATGTGGAGCATTCGTTTGTGTGCGATGCTCACCAAGCTTCATTTCAGTCCTAGGCACTCAAAGGGCACTAAGCATAGAGAGTGAAAACTGAGTTTCCTTGAGAGCTGCTTGGAAGCCTGATGGTGTGTGAAATTAGTGAGCCAAATGGAGTTGTTCTCCCACAAGAACCACTCGGCTGAGCCTTCTTCAATATGCTCTTCACCAACATGCAGTGTTTCCTTGATTGAATTAGCTCTCACACCAATATTTGCGTCGAGAGCCTTTGCATTGAGGGCTATCTGAAAACGGCTGTGGCGCTGAAGTTGCCTGTGAATGTGGAGTTGGTGGCATGTGAAACCCGCATGTGGAGCATTCGTTTGTGTGGATGCTCTACCAGGTTCATTTCTAGATAATGCACTCAACGAGCACTAAGCATAGAGTGTGAAAACTGAGTTTCCTTGAGAGCTGCTTGGAAGCCTGATGGTGTGTGAAGTTAGTGAGCCAAATGCAGTTGTTCTCCCACAAGAACCACTCGGCTAATCCTTCTTCAATATGCCCTTCACCAACATGCAGTGTTTCCTTGATTGAATTAGCTCTCACACCAATATTTGCATCTAGAGCCTTTACATTGAGGGCTATCTGAAAACGGCTGTTGCGCTGAAGTTGCCTGTGAATGTGGAGTTGGTGGCATGTGAAACGCACGCATGCATGTGGAGCATTCGTTTGTGTGGGATGCTCTACCAGGTTCATTCCAAGATAATGCACTCAAGGGTCACAAAGCATAGAGTGTGAAAACTGAGTTTCCTTGAGAGCTGCTTGGAAGCCTGATGGTGTGTGAAGTTAGTGAGCCAAATGGACTTGTTCTCCCACAAGAACCACTCGGCTGATCCTTCTTCAATATGCCCTTCGCCAACATGCAGTGTTTCCTTGATTGAATTAGCTCTCACACCAATATTTGCGTCTAGAGCCTTTGCATTGAGGGCTATCTGAAAACGGCTGTGGCGCTGAAGTTGCCTGTGAATGTGGAGTTGGTGGCATGTGAAACCCGCATGTGGAGCATTCGTTTGTGTGGGATGCTCTACCAGGTTCATTCCTAGATAATGCACTCAAAGGGCACTAAGCATAGAGTGTGAAAACTGAGTTTCCTTGAGAGCTGCTTGGAAGCCTGATGGTGTGTGAAGTTAGTGAGCCAAATGGAGTTGTTCTCCCACAAGAACCACTCGGCTGATCCTTCTTCAATATGCCCTTCACCAACATGCAGTGTTTCCTTGATTGAAATAGCTCTCACACCAATATTTGCGTCGAGAGCCTTTGCATTGAGGGCTATCTGAAAACGGCTGTGGCGATGAAGTTGCCTGTGAATGTGGAGTTGGTGGCATGTGAAACCCGCATGTGGAGCATTCGTTTGTGTGGGATGCTCTACCAGGTTCATTCCTAGATAATGCACTCAACGGGCACTAAGCATAGAGTGTGAAAACTGAGTTTCCTTGAGAGCTGCTTGGAAGCCTGATGGCTGTGTGAAGTTAGTGAGCCAAATGGAGTTGTTCTCCCACAAGAACCACTTGGCTAATCCTTCTTCAATATGCCCTTCACCAACATGCAGTGTTTCCTTGATTGAATTAGCTCTCACACCAATATTTGTGTCTAGAGCCTTTACATTGAGGGCTATCTGAAACGGCTGTGGCGCTGAAGTTGCCTGTGAATGTGGAGTTGGTGGCACGTGAAACCCGCATGTGGAGCATTCGTTTGTGTGGGATGCTCTACCAGGTTCATTCCAAGATAATGCAATCAAAGGGCACTAAGCATAGAGTGTGAAAACTGAGTTTCCTTGAGAGCTGCTTGGAAGCCTGATGGTGTGTGAAGTTAGTGAGCCAAATGGAGTTGTTCTCCCACAAGAACCACTCGGCTGATCCTTCTTCAATATGCCCTTCACCAACATGCAGTGTTTCCTTGATTGAATTAGCTCTCACACCAATATTTGCGTCTAGAGCCTTTGCATTGAGGGCTTGGGGATCTGGAAAAACGGCTGTGGCGCTGAATTTGCGAGTGAATGTGGAGTTGGTGGCATGTGAAACCCGCATGTGGAGCATTCGTTTGTGTGCGATGCTCTACCAGGTTCATTCCTAGATAATGCACTCAAAGGGCACTAAGCATAGAGTGTGAAAACTGAGTTTCCTTGAGAGCTGCTTGGAAGCCTGATGGTGTGTGAAGTTAGTGAGCCAAATGAGTTGTTCTCCCACAAGAACCACTCGGCTGATCCTTCTTCAATATGCCCTTCACCAACATGCAGTGTTTCCTTGATTGAATTAGCTCTCACACCAATATTTGCGTCTAGAGCCTTTGCATTGAGGGCTATCTGAAAACGGCTGTGGCGCTGAAGTTGCCTGTGAATGTGGAGTTGGTGGCATGTGAAGATCCTGCATGTGGAACGCATGGTTCGTTTGTGTGGATCTCACCAAGCCTCATTTCAGTCCTAGGCACTCAAAGGGCACTAAGCATAGAGTGTGAAAACTGAGTTTCCTTGAGAGCTGCTTGGAAGCCTGATGGTGTGTGAAGTTAGTGAGCCAAATGGAGTTGTTCTCCCACAAGAACCACTCGGCTGATCCTTCTTCAATATGCCCTTCACCAACATGCAGTGTTTCCTTGATTGAATTAGCTCTCACACCAATATTTGCGTCTAGAGCCTTTGCATTGAGGGCTTTCTGAAAACGGCTGTGGCGCTGAAGTTGCCTGTGAATGTGGAGTTGGTGGCATGTGAAACCCGCATGTGGAGCATTCGTTTGTGTGGGATTCTCACGAAGCCTCATTTCAGTCCTAGATAATACACTCAAAGGGCACTAAGCATGAGTGTGAAAACTGAGTTTCCTTGAGAGCTGCTTGGAAGCCTGATGGTGTGTGAAAGTTAGTGAGCCAAATGGAGTTGTTCTCCCACAAGAACCACTCGGCTGATCCTTCTTCAATATGCCCTTCACCAACATGCAGTGTTTCCTTGATTGAATTAGCTCTCACACCAATATTTGCGTCTAGAGCCTTTGCATTGAGGGCTATCTGAAAACGGCTGTGGCGCTGAAGTTGCCTGTGAATGTGGAGTTGGTGGCATGTGAATCCCGCATGTGGAGCATTCGTTTGTGTGCGATGCTCACCAAGCTTCATTTCAGTCCTAGATAATACACTCAAAGGGCTCTAAGCATAGAGTGTGAAAACTGAGTTTCCTTGAGAGCTGCTTGGAAGCCTGATGGTGTGTGAAGTTAGTGAGCCAAATGGAGTTGTTCTCCCACAGAACCACTCGGCTGATCCTTCTTCAATATGCCCTTCACCAACATGCAGTGTTTCCTTGATTGAATTAGCTCTCACACCAATATTTGCGTCTAGAGCCTTTGCATTGAGGGCTATCTGAAAACGGCTGTGGTGCTGAAGTTGCCTGTGAATGTGGAGTTGGTGGCATGTGAAACCCGCATGTGGAGCATTCGTTTGTGTGGGATGCTCTACCAGGTTCATTCCTAGATAATGCACTCAAAGGGCACTAAGCATAGAGTGTGAAAACTGAGTTTCCTTGAGAGCTGCTTGGAAGCCTGATGGTGTGTGAAGTTAGTGAGCCAAATGGAGTTGTTCTCCCACAAGAACCACTCGGCTGATCCTTCTTCAATATGCCCTTCACCAACATGCAGTGTTTCCTTGATTGAATTAGCTCTCACACCAATATTTGCGTCTAGAGCCTTTGCATTGAGGGCTATCTGAAAACGGCTGTGGCGCTGAAGTTGCCTGTGAATGTGGAGTTGGTGGCATGTGAAACCCGCATGTGGAGCATTCGTTTGTGTGGGATGCTCACCAAGCTTCATTTCAGTCCTAGACACTCAAAGGGCATTAAGCATAGTGTGTGAAAACTGAGTTTCCTTGAGAGCTGCTTGGAAGCCTGATGGTGTGTGAAGTTAGTGAGCAAAATGGAGTTGTTCTCCCACAAGAACAACTCGGCTGATCCTTCTTCAATATGCCCTTCACCAACATGCAGTGTTTCCTTGATTGAATTAGCTCTCACACCAATATTTGCGGCTAGAGCCTTTGCATTGAGGGCTATCTGAAAACGGCTGTGGCGCTGAAGTTGCCTGTGAATGTGAAGTTGGTGGCATGTGAAACCCGCATGTGGAGCATTCGTTTGTGTGGGATGCTCTACCAGGTTCATTCCTAGATAATGCACTCAAAGGGCACTAAGCATAGAGTGTGAAAATTGAGTTTCCCTGAGAGCTGCTTGGAAGCCTGATGGTGTGTGAAGTTAGTGAGCCAAATGGACTTGTTCTCCCACAAGAACCACTCGGCTGATCCTTCTTCAATATGCCCTTCACCAACATGCAGTGTTTCCTTGATTGAATTAGCTCTCACACCAATATTTGCGTCTAGAGCCTTTGCATTGAGGGCTATCTGAAAACGGCTGTGGCGCTGAAGTTGCCTGTGAATGTGGAGTTGGTGGCATGTGAAACCCGCATGTGGAGCATTCGTTTGTGTGGGATGCTCTACCAAGCTTCATTTCAGTCCTAGGCACTCAAAGGGCACTAAGCATAGAGTGTGAAAACTGAGTTTCCTTGAGAGCTGCTTGGAAGCCTGATGGTGTGTGAAGTTAGTGAGCCAAATGGAGTTGTTCTCCCACAAGAACCACTCGGCTGATCCTTCTTCAATATGCCCTTCACCAACATGCAGTGTTTCCTTGATTGAAATAGCTCTCACACCAATATTTGGTCGAGAGCCTTTGCATTGAGGGCTATCTGAAAACGGCTGTGGCGATGAAGTTGCCTGTGAATGTGGAGTTGGTGGCATGTGAAACCCGCATGTGGAGCATTCGTTTGTGTGGGATGCTCTACCAGGTTCATTCCTAGATAATGCACTCAACGGGCACTAAGCATAGAGTGTGAAAACTGAGTTTCCTTGAGAGCTGCTTGGAAGCCTGATGGTGTGTGAAGTTAGTGAGCCAAATGGAGTTGTTCTCCCACAAGAACCACTTGGCTAATCCTTCTTCAATATGCCCTTCACCAACATGCAGTGTTTCCTTGATTGAATTAGCTCTCACACCAATATTTGTGTCTAGAGCCTTTACATTGAGGGCTATCTGAAAACGGCTGTGGCGCTGAAGTTGCCTGTGAATGTGGAGTTGGTGGCACGTGAAACCCGCATGTGGAGCATTCGTTTGTGTGGGATGCTCTACCAGGTTCATTCCAAGATAATGCAATCAAAGGGCACTAAGCATAGAGTGTGAAAACTGAGTTTCCTTGAGAGCTGCTTGGAAGCCTGATGGTGTGTGAAGTTAGTGAGCCAAATGGAGTTGTTCTCCCACAAGAACCACTCGGCTGATCCTTCTTCAATATGCCCTTCACCAACATGCAGTGTTTCCTTGATTGAATTAGCTCTCACACCAATATTTGCGTCTAGAGCCTTTGCATTGAGGGCTATCTGAAAACGGCTGTGGCGCTGAATTTGCGAGTGAATGTGGAGTTGGTGGCATGTGAAACCCGCATGTGGAGCATTCGTTTGTGTGCGATGCTCTACCAGGTTCATTCCTAGATAATGCACTCAAAGGGCACTAAGCATAGAGTGTGAAAACTGAGTTTCCTTGAGAGCTGCTTGGAAGCCTGATGGTGTGTGAAGTTAGTGAGCCAAATGGAGTTGTTCTCCCACAAGAACCACTCGGCTGATCCTTCTTCAATATGCCCTTCACCAACATGCAGTGTTTCCTTGATTGAATTAGCTCTCACACCAATATTTGCGTCTAGAGCCTTTGCATTGAGGGCTATCTGAAAACGGCTGTGGCGCTGAAGTTGCCTGTGAATGTGGAGTTGGTGGCATGTGAAACCCGCATGTGGAGCATTCGTTTGTGTGGGATTCTCACGAAGCCTCATTTCAGTCCTAGATAATACACTCAAAGGGCACTAAGCATAGAGTGTGAAAACTGAGTTTCCTTGAGAGCTGCTTGGAAGCCTGATGGTGTGTGAAGTTAGTGAGCCAAATGGAGTTGTTCTCCCACAAGAACCACTCGGCTGATCCTTCTTCAATATGCCCTTCACCAACATGCAGTGTTTCCTTGATTGAATTAGCTCTCACACCAATATTTGCGTCTAGAGCCTTTGCATTGAGGGCTATCTGAAAACGGCTGTGGCGCTGAAGTTGCCTGTGAATGTGGAGTTGGTGGCATGTGAATCCCGCATGTGGAGCATTCGTTTGTGTGCGATGCTCACCAAGCTTCATTTCAGTCCTAGATAATACACTCAAAGGGCTCTAAGCATAGAGTGTGAAAACTGAGTTTCCTTGAGAGCTGCTTGGAAGCCTGATGGTGTGTGAAGTTAGTGAGCCAAATGGAGTTGTTCTCCCACAAGAACCACTTGGCTAATCCTTCTTCAATATGCCCTTCACCAACATGCAGTGTTTCCTTGATTGAATTAGCTCTCACACCAATATTTGTGTCTAGAGCCTTTACATTGAGGGCTATCTGAAAACGGCTGTGGCGCTGAAGTTGCCTGTGAATGTGGAGTTGGTGGCACGTGAAACCCGCATGTGGAGCATTCGTTTGTGTGGGATGCTCTACCAGGTTCATTCCAAGATAATGCAATCAAAGGGCACTAAGCATAGAGTGTGAAAACTGAGTTTCCTTGAGAGCTGCTTGGAAGCCTGATGGTGTGTGAAGTTAGTGAGCCAAATGGAGTTGTTCTCCCACAAGAACCACTCGGCTGATCCTTCTTCAATATGCCCTTCACCAACATGCAGTGTTTCCTTGATTGAATTAGCTCTCACACCAATATTTGCGTCTAGAGCCTTTGCATTGAGGGCTATCTGAAAACGGCTGTGGCGCTGAATTTGCGAGTGAATGTGGAGTTGGTGGCATGTGAAACCCGCATGTGGAGCATTCGTTTGTGTGCGATGCTCTACCAGGTTCATTCCTAGATAATGCACTCAAAGGGCACTAAGCATAGAGTGTGAAAACTGAGTTTCCTTGAGAGCTGCTTGGAAGCCTGATGGTGTGTGAAGTTAGTGAGCCAAATGGAGTTGTTCTCCCACAAGAACCACTCGGCTGATCCTTCTTCAATATGCCCTTCACCAACATGCAGTGTTTCCTTGATTGAATTAGCTCTCACACCAATATTTGCGTCTAGAGCCTTTGCATTGAGGGCTATCTGAAAACGGCTGTGGCGCTGAAGTTGCCTGTGAATGTGGAGTTGGTGGCATGTGAATCCCGCATGTGGAGCATTCGTTTGTGTGCGATGCTCACCAAGCTTCATTTCAGTCCTAGATAATACACTCAAAGGGCTCTAAGCATAGAGTGTGAAAACTGAGTTTCCTTGAGAGCTGCTTGGAAGCCTGATGGTGTGTGAAGTTAGTGAGCCAAATGGAGTTGTTCTCCCACAAGAACCACTCGGCTGATCCTTCTTCAATATGCCCTTCACCAACATGCAGTGTTTCCTTGATTGAATTAGCTCTCACACCAATATTTGCGTCTAGAGCCTTTGCATTGAGGGCTATCTGAAAACGGCTGTGGTGCTGAAGTTGCCTGTGAATGTGGAGTTGGTGGCATGTGAAACCCGCATGTGGAGCATTCGTTTGTGTGGGATGCTCTACCAGGTTCATTCCTAGATAATGCACTCAAAGGGCACTAAGCATAGAGTGTGAAAACTGAGTTTCCTTGAGAGCTGCTTGGAAGCCTGATGGTGTGTGAAGTTAGTGAGCCAAATGGAGTTGTTCTCCCACAAGAACCACTCGGCTGATCCTTCTTCAATATGCCCTTCACCAACATGCAGTGTTTCCTTGATTGAATTAGCTCTCACACCAATATTTGCGTCTAGAGCCTTTGCATTGAGGGCTATCTGAAAACGGCTGTGGCGCTGAAGTTGCCTGTGAATGTGGAGTTGGTGGCATGTGAAACCCGCATGTGGAGCATTCGTTTGTGTGGGATGCTCACCAAGCTTCATTTCAGTCCTAGACACTCAAAGGGCATTAAGCATAGTGTGTGAAAACTGAGTTTCCTTGAGAGCTGCTTGGAAGCCTGATGGTGTGTGAAGTTAGTGAGCAAAATGGAGTTGTTCTCCCACAAGAACCACTCGGCTGATCCTTCTTCAATATGCCCTTCACCAACATGCAGTGTTTCCTTGATTGAATTAGCTCTCACACCAATATTTGCGTCTAGAGCCTTTGCATTGAGGGCTATCTGAAAACGGCTGTGGCGCTGAATTTGCGAGTGAATGTGGAGTTGGTGGCATGTGAAACCCGCATGTGGAGCATTCGTTTGTGTGGGATGCTCTACCAGGTTCATTCCTAGATAATGCACTCAAAGGGCACTAAGCATAGAGTGTGAAAACTGAGTTTCCTTGAGAGCTGCTTGGAAGCCTGATGGTGTGTGAAGTTAGTGAGCCAAATGGAGTTGTTCTCCCACAAGAACCACTCGGCTGATCCTTCTTCAATATGCCCTTCACCAACATGCAGTGTTTCCTTGATTGAATTAGCTCTCACACCAATATTTGCATCTAGAGCCTTTGCATTGAGGGCTATCTGAAAACGGCTGTGGCGCTGAAGTTGCCTGTGAATGTGGAGTTGGTGGCATGTGAAACCCGCATGTGGAGCATTCGTTTGTGTGGCATGCTCACCAAGCTTCATTTCAGTCCTAAGCACTCAAAGGGCACTAAGCATAGAGTGTGAAAACTGAGTTTCCTTGAGAGCTGCTTGGAAGCCTGATGGTGTGTGAAGTTAGTGAGCCAAATGGAGTTGTTCTCCCACAAGAACCACTCGGCTGATCCTTCTTCAATATGCCTTTCACCAACATGCAGTGTTTCCTTGATTGAATTAGCTCTCACACCAATATTTGCGTCTAGAGCCTTTGCATTGAGGGCTATCTGAAAACGGCTGTGGCGCTGAAGTTGCCTGTGAATGTGGAGTTGGTGGCATGTGAAACCCGCATGTGGAGCATTCGTTTGTGTGCGATGCTCTACCAAGCTTCATTTCAGTCCTAGGCACTCAAAGGGCACTAAGCATAGAGTGTGAAAACTGAGTTTCCTTGAGAGCTGCTTGGAAGCCTGATGGTGTGTGAAGTTAGTGAGCCAAATGGAGTTGTTCTCCCACAAGAACCACTCGGCTGATCCTTCTTCAATATGCCCTTCACCAACATGCAGTGTTTCCTTGATTGAATTAGCTCTCACACCAATATTTGCGTCTAGAGCCTTTGCATTGAGGGCTATCTGAAAACGGCTGTGGCGCTGAAGTTGCCTGTGAATGTGGAGTTGGTGGCATGTGAAACCCGCATGTGGAGCATTCGTTTGTGTGGGATGCTCTACCAGGTTCATTCCTAGATAATGCACTCAAAGGGCACTAAGCATAGAGTGTGAAAACTGAGTTTCCTTGAGAGCTGCTTGGAAGCCTGATGGTGTGTGAAGTTAGTGAGCCAAATGGAGTTGTTCTCCCACAAGAACCACTCGGCTGATCCTTCTTCAATATGCCCTTCACCAACATGCAGTGTTTCCTTGATTGAATTAGCTCTCACACCAATATTTGCGTCTAGAGCCTTTGCATTGAGGGCTATCTGAAAACGGCTGTGGCGCTGAAGTTGCCTGTGAATGTGGAGTTGGTGGCATGTGAAACCCGCATGTGGAGCATTCGTTTGTGTGGGATTCTCACGAAGCCTCATTTCAGTCCTAGATAATACACTCAAAGGGCACTAAGCATAGAGTGTGAAAACTGAGTTTCCTTGAGAGCTGCTTGGAAGCCTGATGGTGTGTGAAGTTAGTGAGCCAAATGGAGTTGTTCTCCCACAAGAACCACTCGGCTGATCCTTCTTCAATATGCCCTTCACCAACATGCAGTGTTTCCTTGATTGAATTAGCTCTCACACCAATATTTGCGTCTAGAGCCTTTGCATTGAGGGGCTATCTGAAAACGGCTGTGGCGCTGAAGTTGCCTGTGAATGTGGAGTTGGTGGCATGTGAATCCCGCATGTGGAGCATTCGTTTGTGTGCGATGCTCACCAAGCTTCATTTCAGTCCTAGATAATACACTCAAAGGGCTCTAAGCATAGAGTGTGAAAACTGAGTTTCCTTGAGAGCTGCTTGGAAGCCTGATGGTGTGTGAAGTTAGTGAGCCAAATGGAGTTGTTCTCCCACAAGAACCACTCGGCTGATCCTTCTTCAATATGCCCTTCACCAACATGCAGTGTTTCCTTGATTGAATTAGCTCTCACACCAATATTTGCGTCTAGAGCCTTTGCATTGAGGGCTATCTGAAAACGGCTGTGGTGCTGAAGTTGCCTGTGAATGTGGAGTTGTGTGGCATGTGAAACCCGCATGTGGAGCATTCGTTTGTGTGGGATGCTCTACCAGGTTCATTCCTAGATAATGCACTCAAAGGGCACTAAGCATAGAGTGTGAAAACTGAGTTTCCTTGAGAGCTGCTTGGAAGCCTGATGGTGTGTGAAGTTAGTGAGCCAAATGGAGTTGTTCTCCCACAAGAACCACTCGGCTGATCCTTCTTCAATATGCCCTTCACCAACATGCAGTGTTTCCTTGATTGAATTAGCTCTCACACCAATATTTGCGTCTAGAGCCTTTGCATTGAGGGCTATCTGAAAACGGCTGTGGCGCTGAAGTTGCCTGTGAATGTGGAGTTGGTGGCATGTGAAACCCGCATGTGGAGCATTCGTTTGTGTGGGATGCTCACCAAGCTTCATTTCAGTCCTAGACACTCAAAGGGCATTAAGCATAGTGTGTGAAAACTGAGTTTCCTTGAGAGCTGCTTGGAAGCCTGATGGTGTGTGAAGTTAGTGAGCAAAATGGAGTTGTTCTCCCACAAGAACAACTCGGCTGATCCTTCTTCAATATGCCCTTCACCAACATGCAGTGTTTCCTTGATTGAATTAGCTCTCACACCAATATTTGCGGCTAGAGCCTTTGCATTGAGGGCTATCTGAAAACGGCTGTGACGCTGAAGTTGCCTGTGAATGTGAAGTTGGTGGCATGTGAAACCCGCATGTGGAGCATTCGTTTGTGTGGGATGCTCTACCAGGTTCATTCCTAGATAATGCACTCAAAGGGCACTAAGCATAGAGTGTGAAAATTGAGTTTCCCTGAGAGCTGCTTGGAAGCCTGATGGTGTGTGAAGTTAGTGAGCCAAATGGACTTGTTCTCCCACAAGAACCACTCGGCTGATCCTTCTTCAATATGCCCTTCACCAACATGCAGTGTTGCCTTGATTGAATTAGCTCTCACACCAATATTTGCGTCTAGAGCCTTTGCATTGAGGGCTATCTGAAAACGGCTGTGGCGCTGAAGTTGCCTGTGAATGTGGAGTTGGTGGCATGTGAAACCCGCATGTGGAGCATTCGTTTGTGTGGCATGCTCACCAAGCATCATTTCAGTCCTAAGCACTCAAAGGGCACTAAGCATAGAGTGTGAAAACTGAGTTTCCTTGAGAGCTGCTTGGAAGCCTGATGGTGTGTGAAGTTAGTGAGCCAAATGGAGTTGTTCTCCCACAAGAACCACTCGGCTGATCCTTCTTCAATATGCCTTTCACCAACATGCAGTGTTTCCTTGATTGAATTAGCTCTCACACCAATATTTGCGTCTAGAGCCTTTGCATTGAGGGCTATCTGAAAACGGCTGTGGCGCTGAAGTTGCCTGTGAATGTGGAGTTGGTGGCATGTGAAACCCGCATGTGGAGCATTCGTTTGTGTGGGATGCTCTACCAAGCTTCATTTCAGTCCTAGGCACTCAAAGGGCACTAAGCATAGAGTGTGAAAACTGAGTTTCCTTGAGAGCTGCTTGGAAGCCTGATGGTGTGTGAAGTTAGTGAGCCAAATGGAGTTGTTCTCCCACAAGAACCACTCGGCTGATCCTTCTTCAATATGCCCTTCACCAACATGCAGTGTTTCCTTGATTGAATTAGCTCTCACACCAATATTTGCGTCTAGAGCCTTTGCATTGAGGGCTATCTGAAAACGGCTGTGGCGCTGAATTTGCGAGTGAATGTGGAGTTGGTGGCATGTGAAACCCGCATGTGGAGCATTCGTTTGTGTGCGATGCTCTACCAGGTTCATTCCTAGATAATGCACTCAAAGGGCACTAAGCATAGAGTGTGAAAACTGAGTTTCCTTGAGAGCTGCTTGGAAGCCTGATGGTGTGTGAAGTTAGTGAGCCAAATGGAGTTGTTCTCCCACAAGAACCACTCGGCTGATCCTTCTTCAATATGCCCTTCACCAACATGCAGTGTTTCCTTGATTGAATTAGCTCTCACACCAATATTTGCATCTAGAGCCTTTGCATTGAGGGCTATCTGAAAACGGCTGTGGCGCTGAAGTTGCCTGTGAATGTGGAGTTGGTGGCATGTGAAACCCGCATGTGGAGCATTCGTTTGTGTGGCATGCTCACCAAGCATCATTTCAGTCCTAAGCACTCAAAGGGCACTAAGCATAGAGTGTGAAAACTGAGTTTCCTTGAGAGCTGCTTGGAAGCCTGATGGTGTGTGAAGTTAGTGAGCCAAATGGAGTTGTTCTCCCACAAGAACCACTCGGCTGATCCTTCTTCAATATGCCTTTCACCAACATGCAGTGTTTCCTTGATTGAATTAGCTCTCACACCAATATTTGCGTCTAGAGCCTTTGCATTGAGGGCTATCTGAAAACGGCTGTGGCGCTGAAGTTGCCTGTGAATGTGGAGTTGGTGGCATGTGAAACCCGCATGTGGAGCATTCGTTTGTGTGCGATGCTCTACCAAGCTTCATTTCAGTCCTAGGCACTCAAAGGGCACTAAGCATAGAGTGTGAAAACTGAGTTTCCTTGAGAGCTGCTTGGAAGCCTGATGGTGTGTGAAGTTAGTGAGCCAAATGGAGTTGTTCTCCCACAAGAACCACTCGGCTGATCCTTCTTCAATATGCCCTTCACCAACATGCAGTGTTTCCTTGATTGAATTAGCTCTCACACCAATATTTGCGTCTAGAGCCTTTGCATTGAGGGCTATCTGAAAACGGCTGTGGCGCTGAAGTTGCCTGTGAATGTGGAGTTGGTGGCATGTGAAACCCGCATGTGGAGCATTCGTTTGTGTGGGATGCTCTACCAGGTTCATTCCTAGATAATGCACTCAAAGGGCACTAAGCATAGAGTGTGAAAACTGAGTTTCCTTGAGAGCTGCTTGGAAGCCTGATGGTGTGTGAAGTTAGTGAGCCAAATGGAGTTGTTCTCCCACAAGAACCACTCGGCTAATCCTTCTTCAATATGCCCTTCACCAACATGCAGTGTTTCCTTGATTGAATTAGCTCTCACACCAATATTTGTGTCTAGAGCCTTTACATTGAGGGCTATCTGAAAACGGCTGTGGCGCTGAAGTTGCCTGTGAATGTGGAGTTGGTGGCACGTGAAACCCGCATGTGGAGCATTCGTTTGTGTGCGATGCTCTACCAGGTTCAGTCCAAGATAATGCAATCAAAGGGCACTAAGCATAGAGTGTGAAAACTGAGTTTCCTTGAGAGCTGCTTGGAAGCCTGATGGTGTGTGAAGTTAGTGAGCCAAATGGAGTTGTTCTCCCACAAGAACCACTCGGCTGATCCTTCTTCAATATGCCCTTCACCAACATGCATTGTTTCCTTGATTGAATTAGCTCTCACATCAATATTTGCGTCTAGAGCCTTTGCATTGAGGGCTATCTGAAAACGGCTGTGGCGCTGAAGTTGCCTGTGAATGTGGAGTTGGTGGCATGTGAAACCCGCATGTGGAGCATTCGTTTGTGTGCGATGCTCTACCAGGTTCATTCCTAGATAATGCACTCAAAGGGCACTAAGCATAGAGTGTGAAAACTGAGTTTCCTTGAGAGCTGCTTGGAAGCCTGATGGTGTGTGAAGTTAGTGAGCCAAATGGAGTTGTTCTCCCACAAGAACCACTCGGCTGATCCTTCTTCAATATGCCCTTCACCAACATGCAGTGTTTCCTTGATTGAATTAGCTCTCACACAAATATTTGCGTCTAGAGCCTTTGCATTGAGGGCTATCTGAAAACGGCTGTGGCGCTGAAGTTGCCTGTGAATGTGGAGTTGGTGGCATGTGAAACCCGCATGTGGAGCATTCGTTTGTGTGGGATTCTCACCAAGCCTCATTTCAGTCCTAGGCACTCAAAGGGCACTAAGCATAGAGTGTGAAAACTGAGTTTCCTTGAGAGCTGCTTGGAAGCCTGATGGTGTGTGAAGTTAGTGAGCCAAATGGAGTTGTTCTCCCACAAGAACCACTCGGCTGATCCTTCTTCAATATGCCCTTCACCAACATGCAGTGTTTCCTTGATTGAATTAGCTCTCACACCAATATTTGCGTCTAGAGCCTTTGCATTGAGGGCTATCTGAAAACGGCTGTGGCGCTGAAGTTGCCTGTGAATGTGGAGTTGGTGGCATGTGAAACCCGCATGTGGAGCATTCGTTTGTGTGGGATGCTCTACCAGGTTCATTCCTAGATAATGCACTCAAAGGGCACTAAGCATAGAGTGTGAAAACTGAGTTTCCCTGAGAGCTGCTTGGAAGCCTGATGGTGTGTGAAGTTAGTGAGCCAAATGGAGTTGTTCTCCCACAAGAACCACTCGGCTGATCCTTCTTCAATATGCCCTTCACCAACATGCAGTGTTTCCTTGATTGAATTAGCTCTCACACCAATATTTGCGTCTAGAGCCTTTGCATTGAGGGCTATCTGAAAACGGCTGTGGCGCTGAAGTTGCCTGTGAATGTGGAGTTGGTGGCATGTGAAACCCGCATGTGGAGCATTCGTTTGTGTGGCATGCTCACCAAGCATCATTTCAGTCCTAAGCACTCAAAGGGCACTAAGCATAGAGTGTGAAAACTGAGTTTCCTTGAGAGCTGCTTGGAAGCCTGATGGTGTGTGAAGTTAGTGAGCCAAATGGAGTTGTTCTCCCACAAGAACCACTCGGCTGATCCTTCTTCAATATGCCTTTCACCAACATGCAGTGTTTCCTTGATTGAATTAGCTCTCACACCAATATTTGCGTCTAGAGCCTTTGCATTGAGGGCTATCTGAAAACGGCTGTGGCGCTGAAGTTGCCTGTGAATGTGGAGTTGGTGGCATGTGAAACCCGCATGTGGAGCATTCGTTTGTGTGCGATGCTCACCAAGCTTCATTTCAGTCCTAGGCACTCAAAGGGCACTAAGCATAGAGTGAAAACTGAGTTTCCTTGAGAGCTGCTTGGAAGCCTGATGGTGTGTGAAGTTAGTGAGCCAAATGGAGTTGTTCTCCCACAAGAACCACTCGGCTGATCCTTCTTCAATATGCCCTTCACCAACATGCAGTGTTTCCTTGATTGAATTAGCTCTCACACCAATATTTGCGTCTAGAGCCTTTGCATTGAGGGCTATCTGAAAACGACTGTGGCGCTGAAGTTGCCTGTGAATGTGGAGTTGGTGGCATGTGAAACCCGCATGTGGAGCATTCGTTTGTGTGGGATGCTCTACCAGGTTCATTCCTAGATAATGCACTCATAGGGCACTAAGCATAGAGTGTGAAAACTGAGTTTCCTTGAGAGCTGCTTGGAAGCCTGATGGTGTGTGAAGTTAGTGAGCCAAATGGAGTTGTTCTCCCACAAGAACCACTCGGCTGATCCTTCTTCAATATGCCCTTCACCAACATGCAGTGTTTCCTTGATTGAATTAGCTCTCACACCAATATATTTGTCTAGAGCCTTTGCATTGAGGACTATCTGAAAACGGCTGTGGCGCTGAAGTTGCCTGTGAATGTGGAGTTGGTGGCACGTGAAACCCGCATGTGGAGCATTCGTTTGTGTGGCATGCTCACCAAGCATCATTTAAGTCCTAGGCACTCAAAGGGCACTAAGCATAGAGTGTGAAAACTGAGTTTCCTTGAGAGCTGCTTGGAAGCCTGATGGTGTGTGAAGTTAGTGAGCCAAGTGGAGTTGTTCTCCCACAAGAACCACTCGGCTGATCCTTCTTCAATATGCCCTTCACCAACATGCAGTGTTTCCTTGATTGAATTAGCTCTCACACCAATATTTGCGTCTAGAGCCTTTGCATTGAGAGCTATCTGAAAACGGCTGTGGCGCTGAAGTTGCCTGTGAATGTGGAGTTGGTGGCATGTGAAACCCGCATGTGGAGCATTCGTTTGTGTGCGATGCTCTACCAGGTTCATTCCTAGATAATGCACTCAAAGGGCACTAAGCATAGAGTGTGAAAACTGAGTTTCCTTGAGAGCTGCTTGGAAGCCTGATGGTGTGTGAAGTTAGTGAGCCAAATGGAGTTGTTCTCCCACAAGAACCACTCGGCTGATCCTTCTTCAATATGCCCTTCACCAACATGCAGTGTTTCCTTGATTGAATTAGCTCTCACACCAATATTTGCGTCTGGAGCCTTTGCATTGAGGGCTATCTGAAAACGGCTGTGGCGCTGAAGTTGCCTGTGAATGTGGAGTTGGTGGCATGTGAAACCCGCATGTGGAGCATTCGTTTGTGTGGGATGCTCACCAAGCCTCATTTCAGTCCCTGGCAATCAAAGGTCACTAAACATAGAGTGTGAAAACTGAGTTTCCTTGAGAGCTGCTTGGAAGCCTGATGGTGTGTGAAGTTAGTGAGCCAAATGGAGTTGTTCTCCCACAAGAACCACTCGGCTGATCCTTCTTCAATATGCCTTTCACCAACATGCAGTGTTTCCTTGATTGAATTAGCTCTCACACAAATATTTGCGTCTAGAGCCTTTGCATTGAGGGCTATCTGAAAACGGCTGTGGCGCTGAAGTTGCCTGTGAATGTGGAGTTGGTGGCATGTGAAACCCGCATGTGGAGCATTCGTTTGTGTGCGATGCTCACCAAGCTTCATTTCAGTCCTAGGCACTCAAAGGGCACTAAGCATAGAGTGTGAAAACTGAGTTTCCTTGAGAGCTGCTTGGAAGCCTGATGGTGTGTGAAGTTAGTGAGCCAAATGGAGTTGTTCTCCCACAAGAACCACTCGGCTGATCCTTCTTCAATATGCCCTTCACCAACATGCAGTGTTGCCTTGATTGAATTAGCTCTCACACCAATATTTGCGTCTAGAGCCTTTGCATTGAGGGCTATCTGAAAACGGCTGTGGCGCTGAAGTTGCCTGTGAATGTGGAGTTGGTGGCATGTGAAACCCGCATGTGGAGCATTCGTTTGTGTGGCATGCTCACCAAGCATCATTTCAGTCCTAAGCACTCAAAGGGCACTAAGCATAGAGTGTGAAAACTGAGTTTCCTTGAGAGCTGCTTGGAAGCCTGATGGTGTGTGAAGTTAGTGAGCCAAATGGAGTTGTTCTCCCACAAGAACCACTCGGCTGATCCTTCTTCAATATGCCTTTCACCAACATGCAGTGTTTCCTTGATTGAATTAGCTCTCACACCAATATTTGCGTCTAGAGCCTTTGCATTGAGGGCTATCTGAAAACGGCTGTGGCGCTGAAGTTGCCTGTGAATGTGGAGTTGGTGGCATGTGAAACCCGCATGTGGAGCATTCGTTTGTGTGCGATGCTCACCAAGCTTCATTTCAGTCCTAGGCACTCAAAGGGCACTAAGCATAGAGTGTGAAAACTGAGTTTCCTTGAGAGCTGCTTGGAAGCCTGATGGTGTGTGAAGTTAGTGAGCCAAATGGAGTTGTTCTCCCACAAGAACCACTCGGCTGATCCTTCTTCAATATGCCCTTCACCAACATGCAGTGTTTCCTTGATTGAATTAGCTCTCACACCAATATTTGCGTCTAGAGCCTTTGCATTGAGGGCTATCTGAAAACGACTGTGGCGCTGAAGTTGCCTGTGAATGTGGAGTTGGTGGCATGTGAAACCCGCATGTGGAGCATTCGTTTGTGTGGGATGCTCTACCAGGTTCATTCCTAGATAATGCACTCAAAGGGCACTAAGCATAGAGTGTGAAAACTGAGTTTCCTTGAGAGCTGCTTGGAAGCCTGATGGTGTGTGAAGTTAGTGAGCCAAATGGAGTTGTTCTCCCACAAGAACCACTCGGCTGATCCTTCTTCAATATGCCCTTCACCAACATGCAGTGTTTCCTTGATTGAATTAGCTCTCACACCAATATTTGCGTCTAGAGCCTTTGCATTGAGGACTATCTGAAAACGGCTGTGGCGCTGAAGTTGCCTGTGAATGTGGAGTTGGTGGCACGTGAAACCCGCATGTGGAGCATTCGTTTGTGTGGCATGCTCACCAAGCATCATTTAAGTCCTAGGCACTCAAAGGGCACTAAGCATAGAGTGTGAAAACTGAGTTTCCTTGAGAGCTGCTTGGAAGCCTGATGGTGTGTGAAGTTAGTGAGCCAAGTGGAGTTGTTCTCCACAAGAACCACTCGGCTGATCCTTCTTCAATATGCCCTTCACCAACATGCAGTGTTTCCTTGATTGAATTAGCTCTCACACCAATATTTGCGTCTAGAGCCTTTGCATTGAGAGCTATCTGAAAACGGCTGTGGCGCTGAAGTTGCCTGTGAATGTGGAGTTGGTGGCATGTGAAACCCGCATGTGGAGCATTCGTTTGTGTGCGATGCTCTACCAGGTTCATTCCTAGATAATGCACTCAAAGGGCACTAAGCATAGAGTGTGAAAACTGAGTTTCCTTGAGAGCTGCTTGGAAGCCTGATGGTGTGTGAAGTTAGTGAGCCAAATGGAGTTGTTCTCCCACAAGAACCACTCGGCTGATCCTTCTTCAATATGCCCTTCACCAACATGCAGTGTTTCCTTGATTGAATTAGCTCTCACACCAATATTTGCGTCTGGAGCCTTTGCATTGAGGGCTATCTGAAAACGGCTGTGGCGCTGAAGTTGCCTGTGAATGTGGAGTTGGTGGCATGTGAAACCCGCATGTGGAGCATTCGTTTGTGTGGGATGCTCACCAAGCCTCATTTCAGTCCCTGGCAATCAAAGGTCACTAAGCATAGAGTGTGAAAACTGAGTTTCCTTGAGAGCTGCTTGGAAGCCTGATGGTGTGTGAAGTTAGTGAGCCAAATGGAGTTGTTCTCCCACAAGAACCACTCGGCTGATCCTTCTTCAATATGCCTTTCACCAACATGCAGTGTTTCCTTGATTGAATTAGCTCTCACACCAATATTTGCGTCTAGAGCCTTTGCATTGAGGGCTATCTGAAAACGGCTGTGGCGCTGAAGTTGCCTGTGAATGTGGAGTTGGTGGCATGTGAAACCCGCATGTGGAGCATTCGTTTGTGTGCGATGCTCACCAAGCTTCATTTCAGTCCTAGGCACTCAAAGGGCACTAAGCATAGAGTGTGGAAACTGAGTTTCCTTGAGAGCTGCTTGGAAGCCTGATCGTGTGTGAAGTTAGTGAGCCAAATGGAGTTGTTCTCCCACAAGAACCACTCGGCTGATCCTTCTTCAATATGCCCTTTACCAACATGCAGTGTTTCCTTGATTGAATTAGCTCTCACACCAATATTTGCGTCTAGAGCCTTTGCATTGAGAGCTATCTGAAAACGGCTGTGGCGCTGAAGTTGCCTGTGAATGTGGAGTTGGTGGCATGTGAAACCCGCATGTGGAGCATTCGTTTGTGTGCGATGCTCTACCAGGTTCATTCCTAGATAATGCACTGAAAGGGCACTAAGCATAGAGTGTGAAAACTGAGTTTCCTTGAGAGCTGCTTGGAAGCCTGATGGTGTGTGATGTTAGTGAGCCAAATGGAGTTGTTCTCCCACAAGAACCACTCGGCTGATCCTTCTTCAATATGCCCTTCACCAACATGCAGTGTTTCCTTGATTGAATTAGCTCTCACACCAATATTTGCGTCTAGAGCCTTTGCATTGAGGGCTATCTGAAAACGCCTGTGGCGCTGAAGTTGCCTGTGAATGTGGAGTTGGTGGCATGTGAAACCCGCATGTGGAGCATTCGTTTGTGTGGGATGCTCTACCAGGTTCATTCCTAGATAATGCACTCAAAGGGCACTAAGCATAGAGTGTGAAAACTGAGTTTCCTTGAGAGCTGCTTGGAAGCCTGATGGTGTGTGAAGTTAGTGAGCCAAATGGAGTTGTTCTCCCACAAGAACCACTCGGCTGATCCTTCTTCAATATGCCCTTCACCAACATGCAGTGTTGCCTTGATTGAATTAGCTCTCACACCAATATTTGCGTCTAGAGCCTTTGCATTGAGGGCTATCTGAAAACGGCTGTGGCGCTGAAGTTGCCTGTGAATGTGGAGTTGGTGGCATGTGAAACCCGCATGTGGAGCATTCGTTGGTGTGGGATGCTCACCAAGCTTCATTTCAGTCCTAGGCACTCAAAGGGCACTAAGCATAGAGTGTGAAAACTGAGTTTCCTTGAGAGCTGCTTGGAAGCCTGATGGTGTGTGAAGTTAGTGAGCCAAATGGAGTTGTTCTCCCACAAGAACCACTCGGCTGATCCTTCTTCAATATGCCCTTCGCCAACATGCAGTGTTTCCTTGATTGAATTAGCTCTCACACCAATATTTGCGTCTAGAGCCTTTGCATTGAGGGCTATCTGAAAACGGCTGTGGCGCTGAAGTTGCCTGTGAATGTGGAGTTGGTGGCATGTGAAACCCGCATGTGGAGCATTCGTTTGTGTGGGATGCTCTACCAGGTTCATTCCTAGATAATGCACTCAAAGGGCACTAAGCATAGAGTGTGAAAACTGAGTTTCCTTGAGAGCTGCTTGGAAGCCTGATGGTGTGTGAAGTTAGTGAGCCAAATGGAGTTGTTCTCCCACAAGAACCACTCGGCTGATCCTTCTTCAATATGCCCTTCACCAACATGCAGTGTTTCCTTGATTGAATTAGCTCTCACACCAATATTTGCGTCTAGAGCCTTTGCATTGAGGGCTATCTGAAAACGGCTGTGGCGCTGAAGTTGCCTGTGAATGTGGAGTTGGTGGCATGTGAAACCCGCATGTGGAGCATTCGTTTGTGTGCGATGCTCTACCAGGTTCATTTCTAGATAATGCACTCAAAGGGCACTAAGCATAGAGTGTGAAAACTGAGTTTCCTTGAGAGCTGCTTGGAAGCCTGATGGTGTGTGAAGTTAGTGAGCCAAATGGAGTTGTTCTCCCACAAGAACCACTCGGCTGATCCTTCTTCAATATGCCCTTCACCAACATGCATTGTTTCCTTGATTGAATTAGCTCTCACACCAATATTTGCGTCTAGAGCCTTTGCATTGAGGGCTATCTGAAAACGGCTGTGGCGCTGAAGTTGCCTGTGAATGTGGAGTTGGTGGCATGTGAAACCTGCATGTGGAGCATTCGTTTGTGTGGGATGCTCTACCAGGTTCATTCCTAGATAATGCACTCAAAGGGCACTAAGCATAGTGTGTGAAAACTGAGTTTCCTTGAGAGCTGCTTGGAAGCCTGATGGTGTGTGAAGTTAGTGAGCCAAATGGAGTTGTTCTCCCACAAGAACCACTCGGCTGATCCTTCTTCAATATGCCCTTCACCAACATGCAGTGTTTCCTTGATTGAATTAGCTCTCACACCAATATTTGCGTCTAGAGCCTTTGCATTGAGGGCTATCTGAAAACGGCTGTGGCGCTGAAGTTGCCTGTGAATGTGGAGTTGGTGGCATGTGAAACCCGCATGTGGAGCATTCGTTTGTGTGCGATGCTCTACCAGGTTCATTTCTAGATAATGCACTCAAAGGGCACTAAGCATAGAGTGTGAAAACTGAGTTTCCTTGAGAGCTGCTTGGAAGCCTGATGGTGTGTGAAGTTAGTGAGCCAAATGGAGTTGTTCTCCCACAAGAACCACTCGGCTGATCCTTCTTCAATATGCCCTTCACCAACATGCAGTGTTTCCTTGATTGAATTAGCTGTCACACCAATATTTGCGTCTAGAGCCTTTGCATTGAGGGCTATCTGAAAACGGCTGTGGCGCTGAAGTTGCCTGTGAATGTGGAGTTGGTGGCATGTGAAACCTGCATGTGGAGCATTCGTTTGTGTGGGATGCTCTACCAGGTTCATTCCTAGATAATGCACTCAAAGGGCACTAAGCATAGAGTGTGAAAACTGAGTTTCCTTGAGAGCTGCTTCGAAGCCTGATGGTGTGTGAAGTTAGTGAGACAAATGGAGTTGTTCTCCCACAAGAACCACTCGGCTGATCCTTCTTCAATATGCCCTTCACCAACATGCAGTGTTTCCTTGATTGAATTAGCTCTCACACCAATATTTGCGTCTAGAGCCTTTGCATTGAGGGCTATCTGAAAACGGCTGTGGCGCTGAAGTTGCCTGTGAATGTGGAGTTGGTGGCATGTGAAACCCGCATGTGGAGCATTCGTTTGTGTGCGATGCTCTACCAGGTTCATTTCTAGATAATGCACTCAAAGGGCACTAAGCATAGAGTGTGAAAACTGAGTTTCCTTGAGAGCTGCTTGGAAGCCTGATGGTGTGTGAAGTTAGTGAGCCAAATGGAGTTGTTCTCCCACAAGAACCACTCGGCTGATCCTTCTTCAATATGCCCTTCACCAACATGCAGTGTTTCCTTGATTGAATTAGCTCTCACACCAATATTTGCTTCTAGAGCCTTTGCATTGAGGGCTATCTGAAAACGGCTGTGGCGCTGAAGTTGCCTGTGAATGTGGAGTTGGTGGCATGTGAAACCCGCATGTGGAGCATTCGTTTGTGTGGGATGCTCTACCAGGTTCATTCCTAGATAATGCACTCAAAGGGCACTAAGCATAGAGTGTGAAAACTGAGTTTCCTTGAGAGCTGCTTGGAAGCCTGATGGTGTGTGAAGTTAGTGAGCCAAATGGAGTTGTTCTCCCACAAGAACCACTCGGCTGATCCTTCTTCAATATGCCCTTCACCAACATGCAGTGTTTCCTTGATTGAATTAGCTGTCACACCAATATTTGCGTCTAGAGCCTTTGCATTGAGGGCTATCTGAAAACGGCTGTGGCGCTGAAGTTGCCTGTGAATGTGGAGTTGGTGGCATGTGAAACCCGCATGTGGAGCATTCGTTTGTGTGCGATGCTCTACCAGGTTCATTTCTAGATAATGCACTCAAAGGGCACTAAGCATAGAGTGTGAAAACTGAGTTTCCTTGAGAGCTGCTTGGAAGCCTGATGGTGTGTGAAGTTAGTGAGCCAAATGGAGTTGTTCTCCCACAAGAACCACTCGGCTGATCCTTCTTCAATATGCCCTTCACCAACATGCAGTGTTTCCTTGATTGAATTAGCTCTCACACCAATATTTGCTTCTAGAGCCTTTGCATTGAGGGCTATCTGAAAACGGCTGTGGCGCTGAAGTTGCCTGTGAATGTGGAGTTGGTGGCATGTGAAACCCGCATGTGGAGCATTCGTTTGTGTGGGATGCTCTTCCAGGTTCATTCCTAGATAATGCACTCAAAGGGCACTAAGCATAGAGTGTGAAAACTGAGTTTCCTTGAGAGCTGCTTGGAAGCCTGATGGTGTGTGAAGTTAGTGAGACAAATGGAGTTGTTCTCCCACAAGAACCACTCGGCTGATCCTTCTTCAATATGCCCTTCACCAACATGCAGTGTTTCCTTGATTGAATTAGCTCTCACACCAATATTTGCGTCTAGAGCCTTTGCATTGAGGGCTATCTGAAAACGGCTGTGGCGCTGAAGTTGCCTGTGAATGTGGAGTTGGTGGCATGTGAAACCCGCATGTGGAGCATTCGTTTGTGTGCGATGCTCTACCAGGTTCATTTCTAGATAATGCACTCAAAGGGCACTAAGCATAGAGTGTGAAAACTGAGTTTCCTTGAGAGCTGCTTGGAAGCCTGATGGTGTGTGAAGTTAGTGAGCCAAATGGAGTTGTTCTCCCACAAGAACCACTCGGCTGATCCTTCTTCAATATGCCCTTCACCAACATGCAGTGTTTCCTTGATCGAATTAGCTCTCACACCAATATTTGCTTCTAGAGCCTTTGCATTGAGGGCTATCTGAAAACGGCTGTGGCGCTGAAGTTGCCTGTGAATGTGGAGTTGGTGGCATGTGAAACCCGCATGTAGAGCATTCGTTTGTGTGGGATGCTCTACCAGGTTCATTCCTAGATAATGCACTCAAAGGGCACTAAGCATAGAGTGTGAAAACTGAGTTTCCTTGAGAGCTGCTTGGAAGCCTGATGGTGTGTGAAGTTAGTGAGCCAAATGGAGTTGTTCTCCCACAAGAACCACTCGGCTGATCCTTCTTCAATATGCCCTTCACCAACATGCAGTGTTTCCTTGATTGAATTAGCTCTCACACCAATATTTGCGTCTAGAGCCTTTGCATTGAGGGCTATCTGAAAACGGCTGTGGCGCTGTAGTTGCCTGTGAATGTGGAGTTGGTGGCATGTGAAACCCGCATGTGGAGCATTCGTTGTTGTGGGATGCTCAGCAAGCTTCATTTCAGTTATAGGCACTCAAAGGGCACTAAGCATAGAGTGTGAAAACTGAGTTTCCTTGAGAGCTGCTTGGAAGCCTGATGGTGTGTGAAGTTAGTGAGCCAAATGGAGTTGTTCTCCCACAAGAACCACTCGGCTGATCCTTCTTCAATATGCCCTTCACCAACATGCAGTGTTTCCTTGATTGAATTAGCTCTCACACCAATATTTGCGTCTAGAGCCTTTGCATTGAGGGCTATCTGAAAACGGCTGTGGCGCTGAAGTTGCCTGTGAATGTGGAGTTGGTGGCATGTGAAACCCGCATGTGGAGCATTCGTTTGTGTGGGATGCTGTACCAGGTTCATTTCTAGATAATGCACTCAAAGGGCACTAAGCATAGAGAGTGAAAACTGAGTTTCCTTGAGAGCTGCTTGGAAGCCTGATGGTGTGTGAAGTTAGTGAGGCAAAAGGAGTTATTCTCCCACAAGAACCACTCGGCTGATCCTTCTTCAATATGCCCTTCACTAACATGCAGTGTTTCATTGATTGAATTAGCTGTCACACCAATATTTGCGTCGAGAGCCTTTGCATTGAGGGCTATCTGAAAACGGCTGTGGCGCTGAAGTTGCCTGTGAATGTGGAGTTGGTGGCATGTGAAACCCGCATGTGGAGCATTCGTTTGTGTGGGATGCTCACCAAGCATCATTTCAGTCCTAGGCACTCAAAGGGCACTAAGCATAGAGAGTGAAAACTGAGTTTCCTTGAGAGCTGCTTGGAAGCCTGATGGTGTGTGAAGTTAGTGAGCCAAATGTAGTTGTTCTCCCACAAGAACCACTCGGCTGAGCCTTCTTCAATATGCCCTTCACCAACATGCAGTGTTTCCTTGATTGAATTAGCTCTCACACCAATATTTGCATCTAGAGCCTTTGCATTGAGAGCTATCTGAAAATGGCTGTGGCGCTGAAGTTGCCTGTGAATGTGGAGTTGGTGGCATGTGAAACCTGCATGTGGAGCATTCGTTTGTGTGCGATGCTCTACCAGGTTCATTCCTAGATAATGCACTCAAAGGGCACTAAGCATAGAGTGTGAAAACTGAGTTTCCTTGAGAGCTGCTTGGAAGCCTGATGGTGTGTGAAGTTAGTGAGCCAAATGGAGTTGTTCTCCACAAGAACCACTCGGCTGATCCTTCTTCAATATGCCCTTCACCAACATGCAGTGTTTCCTTGATTGAATTAGCTCTCACACCAATATTTGCGTCTAGAGCCTTTGCATTGAGGGCTATCTGAAAACGGCTGTGGCGCTGAAGTTGCCTGTGAATGTGGAGTTGGTGGCATGTGAAACCCGCATGTGGAGCATTCGTTTGTGTGCAATGCTCTACCAGGTTCATTCCTAGATAATGCACTCAAAGGGCACTAAGCATAGAGTGTGAAAACTGAGTTTCTTTGAGAGCTGCTTGGAAGCCTGATGGTGTGTGAAGTTAGTGAGCCAAATGGAGTTGTTCTCCCACAAGAACCACTCGGCTGAGCCTTCTTCAATATGCCCTTCACCAACATGCAGTGTTTCCTTGATTGAATTAGCTCTCACACCAATATTTGCGTCTAGAGCCTTTGCATTGAGGGCTATCTGAAAACGGCTGTGGCGCTGAAGTTGCCTGTGAATGTGGAGTTGGTGGCATGTGAAACCTGCATGTGGAGCATTCGTTTGTGTGGGATGCTCTACCAGGTTCATTCCTAGATAATGCACTCAAAGGGCACTAAGCATAGAGTGTGAAAACTGAGTTTCCTTGAGAGCTGCTTGGAAGCCTGATGGTGTGTGAAGTTAGTGAGCCAAATGGAGTTGTTCTCCCACAAGAACCACTCGGCTGATCCTTCTTCAATATGCCCTTCACCAACATGCAGTGTTTCCTTGATTGAATTAGCTCTCACACCAATATTTGCGTCGAGAGCCTTTGCATTGAGGGCTATCTGAAAATGGCTGTGGCGCTGAAGTTGCCTGTGAATGTGGAGTTGGTGGCATGTGAAACCCGCATGTGGAGCATTCGTTTGTGTGGGATTCTCTACCAGGTTCATTCCTAGATAATGCACTCAAAGGGCACTAAGCATAGAGTGTGAAAACTGAGTTTCCTTGAGAGCTGCTTGGAAGCCTGATGGTGTGTGAAGTTAGTGAACCAAATGGAGTTGTTCTCCCACAAGAACCACTAGGCTGATCCTTCTTCAATATGCCCTTCACCAACATGCAGTGTTTCCTTGATTGAATTAGCTCTCACACCAATATTTGCGTCGAGAGCCTTTGCATTGAGGGCTATCTGAAAACGGCTGTGGCGCTGAAGTTGCCTGTGAATGTGGAGTTGGTGGCATGTGAAACCCGCATGTGGAGCATTCGTTTGTGTGGGATGCTCTACCAGGTTCATTCCTAGATAATGCACTCAAAGGGCACTAAGCATAGAGTGTGAAAACTGAGTTTCTTTGAGAGCTGCTTGGAAGCCTGATGGTGTGTGAAGTTAGTGAGCCAAATGGAGTTGTTCTCCCACAAGAACCACTCGGCTGAGCCTTCTTCAATATGCCCTTCACCAACATGCAGTGTTTCCTTGATTGAATTAGCTCTCACACCAATATTTGCGTCTAGAGCCTTTGCATTGAGGGCTATCTGAAAACGGCTGTGGCGCTGAAGTTGCCTGTGAATGTGGAGTTGGTGGCATGTGAAACCTGCATGTGGAGCATTCGTTTGTGTGGGATGCTCTACCAGGTTCATTCCTAGATAATGCAATCAAAGGGCACTAAGCATAGAGTGTGAAAACTGAGTTTCCTTGAGAGCTGCTTGGAAGCCTGATGGTGTGTGAAGTTAGTGAGCCAAATGGAGTTGTTCTCCCACAAGAACCACTCGGCTGAGCCTTCTTCAATATGCCCTTCACCAACATGCAGTGTTTCCTTGATTGAATTAGCTCTCACACCAATATTTGCGTCGAGAGCCTTTGCATTGAGGGCTATCTGAAAACGGCTGTGGCGCTGAAGTTGCCTGTGAATGTGGAGTTGGTGGCATGTGAAACCCGCATGTGGAGCATTCGTTTGTGTGGGATGCTCTGCCAGGTTCATTCCTAATTAATGCACTCAAAGGGCACTAAGCATAGAGTGTGAAAACTGAGTTTCCTTGAGAGCTGCTTGGAAGCCTGATGGTGTGTGAAGTTAGTGAGGCAAAAGGAGTTGTTCTCCCACAAGAACCACTCGGCTGAGCCTTCTTCAATATGCCCTTCACCAACATGCAGTGTTTCCTTGATTGAATTAGCTCTCACACCAATATTTGCGTCGAGAGCCTTTGCATTGAGGGCTATCTGAAAACGGCTGTGGCGCTGAAGTTGCCTGTGAATGTGGAGTTGGTGGCATGTGAAACCCGCATGTGGAGCATTCGTTTGTGTGCGATGCTCTGCCAGGTTCATTCCTAATTAATGCACTCAAAGGGCACTAAGCATAGAGTGTGAAAACTGAGTTTCCTTGAGAGCTGCTTGGAAGCCTGATGGTGTGTGAAGTTAGTGAGCCAAATGGAGTTGTTCTCCCACAAGAACCACTCGGCTGATCCTTCTTCAATATGCCCTTCACCAACATCCAGTGTTTCCTTGATTGAATTAGCTGTCACACCAATATTTGCGTCTAGAGCCTTTGCATTGAGGGCTATCTGAAAACGGCTGTGGCGCTGAAGTTGCCTGTGAATGTGGAGTTGGTGGCATGTGAAACCCGCATGTGGAGCATTCATTTGTGTGGGATGCTCTACCAGGTTCATTTCTAGATAATGCACTCAAAGGGCACTAAGCATAGAGTGTGAAAACTGAGTTTCCTTGAGAGCTGCTTGGAAGCCTGATGGTGTGTGAAGTTAGTGAGCCAAATGGAGTTGTTCTCCCACAAGAACCACTCGGCTGATCCTTCTTCAATATGCCCTTCACCAACATGCAGTGTTTCCTTGATTGAATTAGCTCTCACACCAATATTTGCTTCTAGAGCCTTTGCATTGAGGGCTATCTGAAAACGGCTGTGGCGCTGAAGTTGCCTGTGAATGTGGAGTTGGTGGCATGTGAAACCCGCATGTGGAGCATTCGTTTGTGTGGGATGCTCTACCAGGTTCATTCCTAGATAATGCACTCAAAGGGCACTAAGCATAGAGTGTGAAAACTGAGTTTCCTTGAGAGCTGCTTGGAAGCCTGATGGTGTGTGAAGTTAGTGAGCCAAATGGAGTTGTTCTCCCACAAGAACCACTCGGCTGATCCTTCTTCAATATGCCCTTCACCAACATGCAGTGTTTCCTTGATTGAATTAGCTCTCACACCAATATTTGCGTCTAGAGCCTTTGCATTGAGGGCTATCTGAAAACGGCTGTGGCGCTGAAGTTGCCTGTGAATGTGGAGTTGGTGGCATGTGAAACCCGCATGTGGAGCATTCGTTTGTGTGCGATGCTCTACCAGGTTCATTTCTAGATAATGCACTCAAAGGGCACTAAGCATAGAGTGTGAAAACTGAGTTTCCTTGAGAGCTGCTTGGAAGCCTGATGGTGTGTGAAGTTAGTGAGCCAAATGGAGTTGTTCTCCCACAAGAACCACTCGGCTGATCCTTCTTCAATATGCCCTTCACCAACATGCAGTGTTTCCTTGATTGAATTAGCTCTCACACCAATATTTGCTTCTAGAGCCTTTGCATTGAGGGCTATCTGAAAACGGCTGTGGCGCTGAAGTTGCCTGTGAATGTGGAGTTGGTGGCATGTGAAACCCGCATTTGGAGCATTCGTTTGTGTGGGATGCTCTACCAGGTTCATTCCTAGATAATGCACTCAAAGGGCACTAAGCATAGAGTGTGAAAACTGAGTTTCCTTGAGAGCTGCTTGGAAGCCTGATGGTGTGTGAAGTTAGTGAGCCAAATGGAGTTGTTCTCCCACAAGAACCACTCGGCTGATCCTTCTTCAATATGCCCTTCACCAACATGCAGTGTTTCCTTGATTGAATTAGCTCTCACACCAATATTTGCGTCTAGAGCCTTTGCATTGAGGGCTATCTGAAAACGGCTGTGGCGCTGTAGTTGCCTGTGAATGTGGAGTTGGTGGCATGTGAAACCCGCATGTGGAGCATTCGTTGGTGTGGGATGCTCAGCAAGCTTCATTCAGTCCTAGGCACTCAAAGGGCACTAAGCATAGAGTGTGAAAACTGAGTTTCCTTGAGAGCTGCTTGGAAGCCTGATGGTGTGTGAAGTTAGTGAGCCAAATGGAGTTGTTCTCCCACAAGAACCACTCGGCTGATCCTTCTTCAATATGCCCTTCACCAACATGCAGTGTTTCCTTGATTGAATTAGCTCTCACACCAATATTTGCGTCGAGAGCCTTTGCATTGAGGGCTATCTGAAAACGGCTGTGGCGCTGAAGTTGCCTGTGAATGTGGAGTTGGTGGCATGTGAAACCCGCATGTGGAGCATTCGTTTGTGTGGGATGCTGTACCAGGTTCATTCCTAGATAATGCACTCAAAGGGCACTAAGCATAGAGTGTGAAAACTGAGTTTCCTTGAGAGCTGCTTGGAAGCCTGATGGTGTGTGAAGTTAGTGAGGCAAAAGGAGTTATTCTCCCACAAGAACCACTCGGCTGATCCTTCTTCAATATGCCCTTCACTAACATGCAGTGTTTCATTGATTGAATTAGCTGTCACACCAATATTTGCGTCGAGAGCCTTTGCATTGAGGGCTATCTGAAAACGGCTGTGGCGCTGAAGTTGCCTGTGAATGTGGAGTTGGTGGCATGTGAAACCCGCATGTGAGCATTCGTTTGTGTGGGATGCTCACCAAGCATCATTTCAGTCCTAGGCACTCAAAGGGCACTAAGCATAGAGTGTGAAAACTGAGTTTCCTTGAGAGCTGCTTGGAAGCCTGATGGTGTGTGAAGTTAGTGAGCCAAATGGAGTTGTTCTCCCACAAGAACCACTCGGCTGAGCCTTCTTCAATATGCCCTTCACCAACATGCAGTGTTTCCTTGATTGAATTAGCTCTCACACCAATATTTGCATCTAGAGCCTTTGCATTGAGAGCTATCTGAAAACGGCTGTGGCGCTGAAGTTGCCTGTGAATGTGGAGTTGGTGGCATGTGAAACCTGCATGTGGAGCATTCGTTTGTGTGCGATGCTCTACAGGTTCATTCCTAGATAACGCACTCAAAGGGCACTAAGCATAGAGTGTGAAAACTGAGTTTCCTTGAGAGCTGCTTGGAAGCCTGATGGTGTGTGAAGTTAGTGAGCCAAATGGAGTTGTTCTCCCACAAGAACCACTCGGCTGATCCTTCTTCAATATGCCCTTCACCAACATGCAGTGTTTCCTTGATTGAATTAGCTCTCACACCAATATTTGCGTCTAGAGCCTTTGCATTGAGGGCTATCTGAAAACGGCTGTGGCGCTGAAGTTGCCTGTGAATGTGGAGTTGGTGGCATGTGAAACCCGCATGTGGAGCATTCGTTTGTGTGCGATGCTCTACCAGGTTCATTCCTAGATAATGCACTCAAAGGGCACTAAGCATAGAGTGTGAAAACTGAGTTTCTTTGAGAGCTGCTTGGAAGCCTGATGGTGTGTGAAGTTAGTGAGCCAAATGGAGTTGTTCTCCCACAAGAACCACTCGGCTGAGCCTTCTTCAATATGCCCTTCACCAACATGCAGTGTTTCCTTGATTGAATTAGCTCTCACACCAATATTTGCGTCGAGAGCCTTTGCATTGAGGGCTATCTGAAAACGGCTGTGGCGCTGAAGTTGCCTGTGAATGTGGAGTTGGTGGCATGTGAAACCTGCATGTGGAGCATTCGTTTGTGTGGGATGCTCTACCAGGTTCATTCCTAGATAATGCACTCAAAGGCACTAAGCATAGAGTGTGAAAACTGAGTTTCCTTGAGAGCTGCTTGGAAGCCTGATGGTGTGTGAAGTTAGTGAGCCAAATGGAGTTGTTCTCCACAAGAACCACTCGGCTGATCCTTCTTCAATATGCCCTTCACCAACATGCAGTGTTTCCTTGATTGAATTAGCTCTCACACCAATATTTGCGTCTAGAGCCTTTGCATTGAGGGCTATCTGAAAACGGCTGTGGCGCTGAAGTTGCCTGTGAATGTGGAGTTGGTGGCATGTGAAACCCGCATGTGGAGCATTCGTTTGTGTGGGATGCTGTACCAGGTTCATTCCTAGATAATGCACTCAAAGGGCACTAAGCATAGAGAGTGAAAACTGAGTTTCCTTGAGAGCTGCTTGGAAGCCTGATGGTGTGTGAAGTTAGTGAGGCAAAAGGAGTTATTCTCCCACAAGAACCACTCGGCTGATCCTTCTTCAATATGCCCTTCACTAACATGCAGTGTTTCATTGATTGAATTAGCTGTCACACCAATATTTGCGTCGAGAGCCTTTGCATTGAGGGCTATCTGAAAACGGCTGTGGCGCTGAAGTTGCCTGTGAATGTGGAGTTGGTGGCATGTGAAACCCGCATGTGGAGCATTCGTTTGTGTGGGATGCTCACCAAGCATCATTTCAGTCCTAGGCACTCAAAGGGCACTAAGCATAGAGTGTGAAAACTGAGTTTCCTTGAGAGCTGCTTGGAAGCCTGATGGTGTGTGAAGTTAGTGAGCCAAATGTAGTTGTTCTCCCACAAGAACCACTCGGCTGAGCCTTCTTCAATATGCCCTTCACCAACATGA
>NW_026701299.1:0-43658 GCF_030435755.1 Ochotona princeps | reverse complement strand
GGTTCATTCGTAGATAATACATTCAAAGGGCACTAAGCATAGAGTGTGAAAACTGAGTTTCCTTGAGAGCTGCTTGGAAGCCTGATGGTGTGTGAAGTTAGTGAGCCAAATGGAGTTGTTCTCCCACAAGAACCACTCGGCTGATCCTTCTTCAATATGCCCTTCACCAACATGCAGTGTTTCCTTGATTGAATTAGCTCTCACACCAATATTTGCGTCTAGAGCCTTTGCATTGAGGGCTATCTGAAAACGGCTGGGGCGCTGAAGTTGCCTGTGCATGTGCAGTTTGGTGGCATGTGAAACCCGCATGTGGAGCATTCGTTTGTGTGGGATGCTCTACCAGGTTCATTCCCAGGTAATGCACTCAAAGGGCACTAAGCATAGAGTGTGAAAACTGAGTTTCCTTGAGAGCTGCTTGGAAGCCTGATGGTGTGTGAAGTTAGTGAGCCAAATGGAGTTGTTCTCCCACAAGAACCACTCGGCTGATCCTTCTGCAATATGCCCTTCACCAACATGCAGTGTTTCCTTGATTGAATTAGCTCTCACACCAATATTTGCGTCTAGAGCCTTTGCATTGAGGGCTATCTGAAAACGGCTGTGGCGCTGAAGTTGCCTGTGAATGTGGAGTTGGTGGCATGTGAAACCCGCATGTGGAGCATTCGTTTGTGTGGGATGCTCACCAAGCTTCATCACAGTCCTAGGCACTCAAAGGGCACTAAGCATAGAGTGTGAAAACTGAGTTTCCTTGAGCGCTGATTGGAAGCCTGATGGTGTGTGAAGTTAGTGAGCCCAATGGAGTTGTTCTCCCACAAGAACCACTCAGCTGATCCTTCTTCAATATGCCCTTCAACAACATGAAGTGTTGCCTTGATTGAATTAGCTCTCACACCAATATTTGCGTCTAGAGCCTTTGCATTGAGGGCTATCTGAAAACGGCTGTGGCGCTGAAGTTGCCTGAGAATGTGGAGTTGGTGGCATGTGAAACCCGCATGTGGAGCATTCGTTTGTGTGGGATGCTCTACCAGGTTCATTCGTAGATAATACATTCAAAGGGCACTAAGCATAGAGTGCGAAAACTGAGTTTCCTTGAGAGCTGCTTGGAAGCCTGATGGTGTGTGAAGTTAGTGAGCCAAATGGAGTTGTTCTCCCACAAGAACCACTCGGCTGATCCTTCTTCAATATGCCCTTCACCAACATGCAGTGTTTCCTTGATTGAATTAGCTCTCACACCAATATTTGCGTCTAGAGCCTTTGCATTGAGGGCTATCTGAAAACGGCTGTGGCACTGAAGTTGCCTGTGAATGTGGAGTTGGTGGCATGTGAAACCCGCATGTGGAGCATTCGTTTGTGTGGGATGCTCTACCAGGTTCATTCATAGATAATGCACTCAAAGGGCACTAAGCATAGAGTGTGAAAACTGAGTTTCCTTGAGAGCTGCTTGGAAGCCTGATGGTGTGTGAAGTTAGTGAGCCAAATGGAGTTGTTCTCCCACAAGAACCACTCGGCTGACCCTTCTGCAATATGCCCTTCACCAACATGCAGTGTTGCCTTGAATGAATTACCTCTCACACCAATATTTGCGTCTAGAGCCTTTGCATTGAGGGCTATCTGAAAATGGCTGTGGCACTGAAGTTGCCTGTGAATGTGGAGTTGGTGGCATGTGAAACCCGCATGTGGAGCATTCGTTTGTGTGGGATGCTCACCAAGCTTCATTACAGTCCTTGGCACTCAAAGGGCACTAAGCATAGAGTGTGAAAACTGAGTTTCCTTGAGAGCTGCTTGGAAGCCTGATGGTGTGTGAAGTTAGTGAGCCAAATGGAGTTGTTCTCCCACAAGAACCACTCGGCTGATCCTTCTGCAATATGCCCTTCACAAACATGCAGTGTTTAATTGATTGAATTAGCTCTCACACCAATATTTGCGTCTAGAGCCTTTGCATTGAGGACTATCTGAAAACGGCTGTGGCACTGAAGTTGCCTGTGAATGTGGAGTTGGTGGCATGTGAAACCCGCATGTGGAGCATTCGTTTGTGTGGGATGCTCTACCAGGTTCATTCCCAGGTAATGCACTCAAAGGGCACTAAGCATAGAGTGTGAAAACTGAGTTTCCTTGAGAGCTGCTTGGAAGCCTGATGGTGTGTGAAGTTAGTGAGCCAAATGGAGTTGTTCTCCCACAAGAACCACTCGGCTGATCCTTCTTCAATATGCCCTTCACCAACATGCAGTGTTTACTTGATTGAATTAGCTCTCACACCAATATTTGCGTCTAGAGCCTTTGCATTGAGGGCTATCTGAAAATGGCTGTGGCGCTGACGTTGCCTGTGAATGTGCAGTTTGGTGGCATGTGAAACCCGCATGTGGAGCATTCGTTTGTGTGGGATGCTCACCAAGATTCATTTCAGTCCTAGGCACTCAAAGGTCACTAAGCATAGAGTGTGAAAACTGAGTTTCCTTGAGAGCTGCTTGGAAGCCTGATGGTGTGTGAAGTTAGTGAGCCAAATGGAGTTGTTCTCCCACAAGAACCACTCGGCTGATCCTTCTTCAATATGCCCTTCACCAACATGCAGTGTTGCCTTGATTGAATTAGCTCTCACACTAATATTTGCGTCTAGAGCCTTTGCATTGAGGGCTATCTGAAAATGGCTGCGGCGCTGACGTTGCCTGTGAATGTGGAGTTGGTGGCATGTGAAACCCGCATGTGGAGCATTCGTTTGTGTGGGATTCTCTACCAGGTTCATTCCCAGATAATGCACTCAAAGGGCACTAAGCATAGAGTGTGAAAACTGAGTTTCCTTGAGAGCTGCTTGGAAGCCTGATGGTGTGTGAAGTTAGTGAGCCAAATGGAGTTGTTCTCCCACAAGAACCACTCGGCTGATGCTTCTTCAATATGCCCTTCACCAACATGCAGTGTTGCCTTGATTGAATTAGCTCTCACACCAATATTTGCGTCTAGAGCCTTTGCATTGAAGTCTATCTGAAAACGGCTATGGCGCTGACGTTGCCTGTGAATGTGCAGTTTGGTGGCATGTGAAACCCGCATGTGGAGCATTCGTTTGTGTGGGATGCTCTACCAGGTTCATTCCCAGATAATGCACTCAAAGGGCACTAAGCATAGAGTGTGAAAACTGAGTTTCCTTGAGAGCTGCTTGGAAGCCTGATGGTGTGTGACATTAGTGAGCCAAATGGAGTTGTTCTCCCACAACAACCACTCGGCTGATCCTTCTGCAATATGCCCTTCACCAACATGCAGTGTTTCCTTGATTGAATTAGCTCTCACACCAATATTTGCGTCTAGAGCCTTTGCATTGAGGGCTATCTGAAAACGGCTGTGGCACTGAAGTTGCCTGTGAATGTGGAGTTGGTGGCATGTGAAACCCGCATGTGGAGCATTCGTTTGTGTGGGATGCTCTACCAGGTTCATTCGTAGATAATGCACTCAAAGGGCACTAAGCATAGAGTGTGAAAACTGAGTTTCCTTGAGAGCTGCTTGGAAGCCTGATGGTGTGTGAAGTTAGTGAGCCAAATGGAGTTGTTCTCCCACAAGAACCACTCGGCTGATCCTTCTTCAATATGCCCTTCACCAACATGCAGTGTTGCCTTGAATGAATTAGCTCTCACACCAATATTTGCGTCTAGAGCCTTTGCATTGAGGGCTATCTGAAAATGGCTGTGGCGCTGAAGTTGCCTGTGAATGTGGAGTTGGTGGCATGTGAAACCCGCATGTGGAGCATTCGTTTGTGTGGGATGCTCACCAAGATTCATTACAGTCCTTGGCACTCAAAGGGCACTAAGCATAGAGTGTGAAAACTGAGTTTCCTTGAGAGCTGCTTGGAAGCCTGATGGTGTGTGAAGTTAGTGAGCCCAATGGAGTTGTTCTCCCACAAGAACCACTCGGCTGATCCTTCTGCAATATGCCCTTCACCAACATGCAGTGTTTCCTTGATTGAATTAGCTCTCACACCAATATTTGCGTCTAGAGCCTTTGCATTGAGGACTATCTGAAAACGGCTGTGGCACTGAAGTGGCCTGTGATTGTGGAGTTGGTGGCATGTGAAACCCGCATGTGGAGCATTCGTTTGTGTGGGATGCTGTACCAGGTTCATTCCTAGATAATGCACTCAAAGGGCACTAAGCATAGAGTGTGAAAACTGAGTTTCCTTGAGAGCTGCTTGGAAGCCTGATGGTGTGTGAAGTTAGTGAGCCCAATGGAGTTGTTCTCCCACAAGAACCACTCAGCTGATCCTTCTTCAATATGCCCTTCAACAACATGAAGTGTTTCCTTGATTGAATTAGCTCTCACACCAATATTTGCGTCTAGAGCCTTTGCATTGAGGGCTATCTGAAAACGGCTGGGGCGCTGAAGTTGCCTGTGCATGTGCAGTTTGGTGGCATGTGAAACCCGCATGTGGAGCATTCATTTGTGTGGGATGCTCTACCAGGTTCATTCCCAGGTAATGCACTCAAAGGGCACTAAGCATAGAGTGTGAAAACTGAGTTTCCTTGAGAGCTGCTTGGAAGCCTGATGGTATGTGAAGTTAGTGAGCCAAATGGAGTTGTTCTCCCACAAGAACCACTCGGCTGATCCTTCTTCAATATGCCCTTCACCAACATGCAGTGTTTACTTGATTGAATTAGCTCTCACACCAATATTTGCGTCTAGAGCCTTTGCATTGAGGGCTATCTGAAAACGGCTGTGGCGCTGAAGTTGCCTGTGAATGTGGAGTTGGTGGCATGTGACTCCCGCATATGGAGCATTAGTTTGTGTGGGATGCTCTACCAGGTTCATTCCTAGATAATGCACTCAAAGGGCACTAAGCATAGAGTGTGAAAACTGAGTTTCCTTGAGAGCTGCTTGGAAGCCTGATGGTGTGTGAAGTTAGTGAGCCAAATGGAGTTGTTCTCCCACAAGAACCACTCGGCTGATCTTTCTGCAATATGCCCTTCACCAACATGCAGTGTTTCCTTGATTGAATTAGCTCTCACACCAATATTTGTGTCTAGAGCCTTTGCATTGAGGGCTATCTGAAAACGGCTGTGGCGCTGAAGTTGCCTGTGAATGTGGAGTTGGTGGCATGTGAAACCCGCATGTGGAGCATTCGTTTGTGTGGGATGCTCACCAAGCTTCATCACAGTCCTAGGCACTCAAAGGGCACTAAGCATAGAGTGTGAAAACTGAGTTTCCTTGAGCGCTGCTTGGAAGCCTGATGGTGTGTGAAGTTAGTGAGCCCAATGGAGTTGTTCTCCCACAAGAACCACTCAGCTGATCCTTCTTCAATATGCCCTTCAACAACATGAAGTGTTGCCTTGATTGAATTAGCTGTCACACCAATATTTGCGTCTAGAGCCTTTGCATTGAGGGCTATCTGAAAACGGCTGTGGCGCTGAGGTTGCCTGAGAATGTGGAGTTGGTGGCATGTGAAACCCGGATGTGGAGCATTCGTTTGTGTGGGATGCTCTACCAGGTTCATTCGTAGATAATACACTAAAAGGGCACTAAGCATAGAGTGTGAAAACTGAGTTTCCTTGAGCGCTGCTTGGAAGCCTGATGGTGTGTGAAGTTAGTGAGCCAAATGGAGTTGTTCTCCCACAAGAACCACTCGGCTGATCCTTCTTCAATATGCCCTTCACCAACATGCAGTGTTTACTTGATTGAATTAGCTCTCACACCAATATTTGCGTCTAGAGCCTTTGCATTGAGGGCTATCTGAAAACGGCTGTGGCGCTGAAGTTGCCTGTGAATGTGGAGTTGGTGGCATGTGAAACTTGCATGTGGAGCATTAGTTTGTGTGGGATGCTCTACCAGGTTCATTCCTAGATAATGCACTCAAAGGGCACTAAGCATAGAGTGTGAAAACTGAGTTTCCTTGAGAGCTGCTTGGAAGCCTGATGGTGTGTGAAGTTAGTGAGCCTAATGGAGTTGTTCTCCCACAAGAACCACTCGGCTGATCCTTCTGCAATATGCCCTTCACCAACATGCAGTGTTTCCTTGATTGAATTAGCTCTCACACCAATATTTGCGTGTAGAGCCTTTGCATTGAGGGTTATCTGAAAACGGCTGTGGCGCTGCAGTTGCCTGTGAATGTGGAGTTGGTGGCATGTGAAACCCGCATGTGGAGCATTCGTTTTTTGTGGGATGCTCTACCAGGTTCATTCGTAGATAATGCACTCAAAGGACACTAAGCATAGAGTGTGAAAACTGAGTTTCCTTGAGAGCTGCTTGGAAGCCTGATGGTGTGTGAAGTTAGTGAGCCAAATGGAGTTGTTCTCCCACAAGAACCACTCGGCTGATCCTTCTGCAATATGCCCTTCACCAACATGCAGAGTTTCCTTGATTGAATTAGCTCTCACACCAATATTTGCGTCTAGAGCCTTTGCATTGAGGGCTATCTGAAAACGGCTGTGGCGCTGAAGTTGCCTGTGAATGTGGAGTTGTTGGCATGTGAATCCCGCATGTGGAGCATTCATTTGTGTGGGATGCTCTACCAGGTTCATTCCTAGATAATGCACTCAAAGGGCACTAAGCATAGAGTGTGAAAACTGAGTTTCCTTGAGAGCTGCTTGGAAGCCTGATGGTGTGTGAAGTTAGTGAGCCAAATGGAGTTGTTCTCCCACAAGAACCACTCGGCTGATCCTTCTTCAATATGCCCTTCACCAACATGCAGTGTTTCCTTGATTGAATTAGCTCTCACACCAATATTTGCGTCTAGAGCCTTTGCATTGCGGACTATCTGAAAACGGCTGTGGCACTGAAGTGGCATGTGAATGTGGAGTTGGTGGCATGTGAATCCCGCATGTGGAGCATTCGTTTGTGTGGGATGCTCACCAAGCTTCATCACAGTCCTAGGCACTCAAAGGGCACTAAGCATAGAGTGTGAAAACTGAGTTTCCTTGAGCGCTGCGTGGAAGCCTGATGGTGTGTGAAGTTAGTGAGCCCAATGGAGTTGTTCTCCCACAAGAACCACTCGGCTGATCCTTCTTCAATATGCCCTTCAACAACATGAAGTGTTGCCTTGATTGAATTAGCTGTCACACCAATATTTGCGTCTAGAGCCTTTGCATTGAGGGCTATCTGAAAACGGCTGTGGCGCTGAGGTTGCCTGAGAATGTTTAGTTGGTGGCATGTGAAACCCGCATGTGGAGCATTCGTTTGTGTGGGATGCTCTACCAGGTTCATTCGTAGATAATACACTAAAAGGGCACTAAGCATAGAGTGTGAAAACTGAGTTTCCTTGAGCGCTGCTTGGAAGCCTGATGGTGTGTGAAGTTAGTGAGCCAAATGGAGTTGTTCTCCCACAAGAACCACTCGGCTGATCCTTCCTCAATATGCCCTTCACCAACATGCAGTGTTTCCTTGATTGAATTAGCTCTCACACCAATATTTGCGTCTAGAGCCTTTGCATTGAGGGCTATCTGAAAACGGCTGTGGCGCTGAAGTTGCCTGTGAATGTGGAGTTGGTGGTATGTGAAACTCTCATGTGGAGCATTCGTTTGTGTGGGATGCTCACCAAGCTTCATTTCAGTCCTAGGCACTCAAAGGGCACTAAGCATAGAGTGTGAAAACTGAGTTTCCTTGAGAGCTGCTTGGAAGCCTGATGGTGTGTGAAGTTAGTGAGCCAAATGGAGTTGTTCTCCCATAGGAACCACTTGGCTGATCCTTCTTCAATATGCCCTTCACCAACATGCAGTGTTTCCTTGATTGAATTAGCTCTCACACCAATATTTGCGTCTAGAGCCTTTGCATTGAGGGCTATCTGAAAACGGCAGTGGCGCTGAAGTTGCCTGTGAATGTGGAGTTGGTGGCATGTGAAACCCGCATGTGGAGCATTCGTTTGTGTGGGATGCTCACCAAGATTCATTTCAGTCCTAGGCACTCAAAGGGCACTAAGCATAGAGTGTGAAAACTGAGTTTCTTTGAGAGCTGCTTGGAAGCCTGATGGTGTGTGAAGTTAGTGAGCCAAATGGAGTTGTTCTCCCACAAGAACCACTCGGCTGATCCTTCTTCAATATGCCCTTCACCAATATGCAGTGTTGCCTTGATTGAATTAGCTCTCACACCAATATTTGCGTCTTGAGCCTTTGCATTGAGGGCTATATAAAAACGGCTGTGGCGCTGAAGTTACCTGTGAATGTTGAGTTGGTGGCATGTGAAACCCGCATGTGGAGCGTTCGTTTGTGTGGGATGTCTCACCAAGCTTCATTACAGTCCTAGGCACTCAAAGGGCACTAAGCATAGATTGTGAAAACTGAGTTTCCTTGAGAGCTGCTTGGAAGCCTGATGGTGTGTGAAGTTAGTGAGCCAAATGGAGTTGTTCTCCCACAAGAAGCACTTGACTGATCCTTCTTCAATATGCCCTTCGCCAACATGCAGTGTTGCCTTGATTGAATTAGCTCTCACACCAATATTTGCGTCTAGAGCCTTTGCATTGAGGACTATCTGAAAATGGCTGTGGCGCTGAGGTTGCCTGTGAATGTGGAGTTGGTGGCATGTGAAACCCGCATGTGGAGCATTCGTTTGTGTGGGATGCTCTACCAGGTTCATTCCTAGATAATGCACTCAAAGGGCACTAAGCCTAGAGTGTGAAAACTGAGTTTCCTTGAGAGCTGCTTGGAAGCCTGATGGTGTGTGCAATTAGTGAGCCAAATGGAGTTGTTCTCCCACAAGAACCACTCGGCTGATCCTTCTGCAATATGCCCTTCACCAACATGCAGTGTTTCCTTGATTGAATTAGCTCTCACACCAATATTTGCGTCTAGAGCCTTTGCATTGAGGGCTATCTGAAAACGGCTGTGGCACTGAAGTTGCCTGTGAATGTGGAGTTGGTGGCATGTGAAACCCGCATGTGGAGCATTCGTTTGTGTGGGATGCTCACCAAGCTTCATTACAGTCCTAGGCACTCAAAGGGCACTAAGCATAGAGTGTGAAAACTGAGTTTCCTTGAGAGCTGCTTGGAAGCCTGATGGTGTGTGAAGTTAGTGAGCCAAATGGAGTTGTTCTCCGACAAGAACCACTCGGCTGATCCTTCTTCAATATGCCCTTCACCAACATGCAGTGTTTCCTTGATTGAATTAGCTCTCACACCAATATTTGCGTCTAGAGCCTTTGCATTGAAGTCTATCTGAAAATGGCTGTGGCGCTGAAGTTGCCTGTGAATGTGGAGTTGGTGGCATGTGAAACCCGCATGTGGAGCATTCGTTTGTGTGGGATGCTCTACCAGGTTCATTCCTAGATAATGCACTCAAAGTGCACTAAGCCTAGAGTGTGAAAACTGAGTTTCCTTGAGAGCTGCTTGGAAGCCTGATGGTGTGTGAAGTTAGTGAGCCTAATGGAGTTGTTCTCCCACAAGAACCACTCGGCTTATCCTTCTTCAATATGCCCTTCACCAACATGCAGTGTTTCCTTGATTGAATTAGCTCTCACACCAATATTTGCGTCTAGAGCCTTTGCATTGAAGTCTATCTGAAAACGGCTGTGGCGCTGAAGTTGCCTGTGAATGTGGAGTTGGTGGCATGTGAAACCAACATGTGGAGCATTCGTTTGTGTGGGATTCTCTACCAGGTTCATTCCCAGATAATGCACTCAAAGGGCACTAAGCATAGAGTGTGAAAACTGAGTTTCCTTGAGAGCTGCTTGGAAGCCTGATGGTGTGTGAAGTTAGTGAGCCAAATGGAGTTGTTCTCCCACAAGAACCACTCGGCTGATCCTTCTGCAATATGCCCTTCACCAACATGCAGTGTTTCCTTGATTGAATTAGCTCTCACACCAATATTTGTGTCTAGAGCCTTTGCATTGAGGGCTATCTGAAAACGGCTGTGGCGCTGAAGTTGCCTGTGAATGTGGAGTTGGTGGCATGTGAAACCCGCATGTGGAGCATTCGTTTGTGTGGGATGCTCACCAAGCTTCATTTCAGTCCTAGGCACTCAAAGGGCACTAAGCATAGAGTGTGAAAACTGAGTTTCCTTGAGAGCTGCTTGGAAGCCTGATGGTGTGTGAAGTTAGTGAGCCAAATGGAGTTGTTCTCCCATAGGAACCACTCGGCTGATCCTTCTTCAATATGCCCTTCACCAATATGCAGTGTTGCCTTGATTGAATTAGCTCTCACACCAATATTTGCGTCTTGAGCCTTTGCATTGAGGGCTATCTAAAAACGGCTGTGGCGCTGAAGTTACCTGTGAATGTTGAGTTGGTGGCATGTGAAACCCGCATGTGGAGCGTTCGTTTGTGTGGGATGTCTCACCAAGCTTCATTACAGTCCTAGGCACTCAAAGGGCACTAAGCATAGAGTGTGAAAACTGAGTTTCCTTGAGAGCTGCTTGGAAGCCTGATGGTGTGTGAAGTTAGTGAGCCAAATGGAGTTATTCTCCCACAAGAAGCACTTGACTGATCCTTCTTCAATATGCCCTTCGCCAACATGCAGTGTTGCCTTGATTGAATTAGCTCTCACACCAATATTTGCGTCTAGAGCCTTTGCATTGAGGACTATCTGAAAATGGCTGTGGCGCTGAGGTTGCCTGTGAATGTGGAGTTGGTGGCATGTGAAACCCGCATGTGGAGCATTCGTTTGTGTGGGATGCTCTACCAGGTTCATTCCTAGATAATGCACTCAAAGGGCACTAAGCCTAGAGTGTGAAAACTGAGTTTCCTTGAGAGCTGCTTGGAAGCCTGATGGTGTGTGCAATTAGTGAGCCAAATGGAGTTGTTCTCCCACAAGAACCACTCGGCTGATCCTTCTGCAATATGCCCTTCACCAACATGCAGTGTTTCCTTGATTGAATTAGCTCTCACACCAATATTTGCGTCTAGAGCCTTTGCATTGAGGGCTATCTGAAAACGGCTGTGGCACTGAAGTTGCCTGTGAATGTGGAGTTGGTGGCATGTGAAACCCGCATGTGGAGCATTCGTTTGTGTGGGATGCTCACCAAGCTTCATTACAGTCCTAGGCACTCAAAGGGCACTAAGCATAGAGTGTGAAAACTGAGTTTCCTTGAGAGCTGCTTGGAAGCCTGATGGTGTGTGAAGTTAGTGAGCCAAATGGAGTTGTTCTCCGACAAGAACCACTCGGCTGATCCTTCTTCAATATGCCCTTCACCAACATGCAGTGTTTCCTTGATTGAATTAGCTCTCACACCAATATTTGCGTCTAGAGCCTTTGCATTGAAGTCTATCTGAAAATGGCTGTGGCGCTGAAGTTGCCTGTGAATGTGGAGTTGGTGGCATGTGAAACCCGCATGTGGAGCATTCGTTTGTGTGGGATGCTCACCAAGATTCATTTCAGTCCTAGGCACTCAAAGGGCACTAAGCATAGAGTGTGAAAACTGAGTTTCTTTGAGAGCTGCTTGGAAGCCTGATGGTGTGTGAAGTTAGTGAGCCAAATGGAGTTGTTCTCCCACAAGAACCACTCGGCTGATCCTTCTTCAATATGCCCTTCACCAATATGCAGTGTTTCCTTGATTGAATTAGCTCTCACACCAATATTTGCGTCTTGAGCCTTTGCATTGAGGGCTATCTAAAAACGGCTGTGGCGCTGAAGTTACCTGTGAATGTTGAGTTGGTGGCATGTGAAACCCGCATGTGGAGCGTTCGTTTGTGTGGGATGTCTCACCAAGCTTCATTACAGTCCTAGGCACTCAAAGGGCACTAAGCATAGATTGTGAAAACTGAGTTTCCTTGAGAGCTGCTTGGAAGCCTGATGGTGTGTGAAGTTAGTGAGCCAAATGGAGTTATTCTCCCACAAGAAGCACTTGACTGATCCTTCTTCAATATGCCCTTCACCAACATGCAGTGTTGCCTTGATTGAATTAGCTCTCACACCAATATTTGCGTCTAGAGCCTTTGCATTGAGGACTATCTGAAAATGGCTGTGGCGCTGAGGTTGCCTGTGAATGTGGAGTTGGTGGCATGTGAAACCCGCATGTGGAGCATTCGTTTGTGTGGGATGCTCTACCAGGTTCATTCCTAGATAATGCACTCAAAGGGCACTAAGCCTAGAGTGTGAAAACTGAGTTTCCTTGAGAGCTGCTTGGAAGCCTGATGGTGTGTGCAATTAGTGAGCCAAATGGAGTTGTTCTCCCACAAGAACCACTCGGCTGATCCTTCTGCAATATGCCCTTCACCAACATGCAGTGTTTCCTTGATTGAATTAGCTCTCACACCAATATTTGCGTCTAGAGCCTTTGCATTGAGGGCTATCTGAAAACGGCTGTGGCACTGAAGTTGCCTGTGAATGTGGAGTTGGTGGCATGTGAAACCCGCATGTGGAGCATTCGTTTGTGTGGGATGCTCACCAAGCTTCATTACAGTCCTAGGCACTCAAAGGGCACTAAGCATAGAGTGTGAAAACTGAGTTTCCTTGAGAGCTGCTTGGAAGCCTGATGGTGTGTGAAGTTAGTGAGCCAAATGGAGTTGTTCTCCGACAAGAACCACTCGGCTGATCCTTCTTCAATATGCCCTTCACCAACATGCAGTGTTTCCTTGATTGAATTAGCTCTCACACCAATATTTGCGTCTAGAGCCTTTGCATTGAAGTCTATCTGAAAATGGCTGTGGCGCTGAAGTTGCCTGTGAATGTGGAGTTGGTGGCATGTGAAACCCGCATGTGGAGCATTCGTTTGTGTGGGATGCTCTACCAGGTTCATTCCTAGATAATGCACTCAAAGTGCACTAAGCCTAGAGTGTGAAAACTGAGTTTCCTTGAGAGCTGCTTGGAAGCCTGATGGTGTGTGAAGTTAGTGAGCCTAATGGAGTTGTTCTCCCACAAGAACCACTCGGCTTATCCTTCTTCAATATGCCCTTCACCAACATGCAGTGTTTCCTTGATTGAATTAGCTCTCACACCAATATTTGCGTCTAGAGCCTTTGCATTGAAGTCTATCTGAAAACGGCTGTGGCGCTGAAGTTGCCTGTGAATGTGGAGTTGGTGGCATGTGAAACCAACATGTGGAGCATTCGTTTGTGTGGGATTCTCTACCAGGTTCATTCCCAGATAATGCACTCAAAGGGCACTAAGCATAGAGTGTGAAAACTGAGTTTCCTTGAGAGCTGCTTGGAAGCCTGATGGTGTGTGAAGTTAGTGAGCCAAATGGAGTTGTTCTCCCACAAGAACCACTCGGCTGATCCTTCTGCAATATGCCCTTCACCAACATGCAGTGTTTCCTTGATTGAATTAGCTCTCACACCAATATTTGTGTCTAGAGCCTTTGCATTGAGGGCTATCTGAAAACGGCTGTGGCGCTGAAGTTGCCTGTGAATGTGGAGTTGGTGGCAGGTGAAACCCGCATGTGGAGCATTCGTTTGTGTGGGATGCTCACCAAGCTTCATTTCAGTCCTAGGCACTCAAAGGGCACTAAGCATAGAGTGTGAAAACTGAGTTTCCTTGAGAGCTGCTTGGAAGCCTGATGGTGTGTGAAGTTAGTGAGCCAAATGGAGTTGTTCTCCCATAGGAACCACTCGGCTGATCCTTCTTCAATATGCCCTTCACCAACATGCAGTGTTTCCTTGATTGAATTAGCTCTCACACCAATATTTGCGTCTAGAGCCTTTGCATTGAGGGCTATCTGAAAACGGCAGTGGCGCTGAAGTTGCCTGTGAATGTGGAGTTGGTGGCATGTGAAACCCGCATGTGGAGCATTCGTTTGTGTGGGATGCTCACCAAGATTCATTTCAGTCCTAGGCACTCAAAGGGCACTAAGCATAGAGTGTGAAAACTGAGTTTCTTTGAGAGCTGCTTGGAAGCCTGATGGTGTGTGAAGTTAGTGAGCCAAATGGAGTTGTTCTCCCACAAGAACCACTCGGCTGATCCTTCTTCAATATGCCCTTCACCAATATGCAGTGTTGCCTTGATTGAATTAGCTCTCACACCAATATTTGCGTCTTGAGCCTTTGCATTGAGGGCTATCTAAAAACGGCTGTGGCGCTGAAGTTACCTGTGAATGTTGAGTTGGTGGCATGTGAAACCCGCATGTGGAGCGTTCGTTTGTGTGGGATGTCTCACCAAGCTTCATTACAGTCCTAGGCACTCAAAGGGCACTAAGCATAGATTGTGAAAACTGAGTTTCCTTGAGAGCTGCTTGGAAGCCTGATGGTGTGTGAAGTTAGTGAGCCAAATGGAGTTATTCTCCCACAAGAAGCACTTGACTGATCCTTCTTCAATATGCCCTTCGCCAACATGCAGTGTTGCCTTGATTGAATTAGCTCTCACACCAATATTTGCGTCTAGAGCCTTTGCATTGAGGACTATCTGAAAATGGCTGTGGCGCTGAGGTTGCCTGTGAATGTGGAGTTGGTGGCATGTGAAACCCGCATGTGGAGCATTCGTTTGTGTGGGATGCTCTACCAGGTTCATTCCTAGATAATGCACTCAAAGGGCACTAAGCCTAGAGTGTGAAAACTGAGTTTCCTTGAGAGCTGCTTGGAAGCCTGATGGTGTGTGCAATTAGTGAGCCAAATGGAGTTGTTCTCCCACAAGAACCACTCGGCTGATCCTTCTGCAATATGCCCTTCACCAACATGCAGTGTTTCCTTGATTGAATTAGCTCTCACACCAATATTTGCGTCTAGAGCCTTTGCATTGAGGGCTATCTGAAAACGGCTGTGGCACTGAAGTTGCCTGTGAATGTGGAGTTGGTGGCATGTGAAACCCGCATGTGGAGCATTCGTTTGTGTGGGATGCTCACCAAGCTTCATTACAGTCCTAGGCACTCAAAGGGCACTAAGCATAGAGTGTGAAAACTGAGTTTCCTTGAGAGCTGCTTGGAAGCCTGATGGTGTGTGAAGTTAGTGAGCCAAATGGAGTTGTTCTCCGACAAGAACCACTCGGCTGATCCTTCTTCAATATGCCCTTCACCAACATGCAGTGTTTCCTTGATTGAATTAGCTCTCACACCAATATTTGCGTCTAGAGCCTTTGCATTGAAGTCTATCTGAAAATGGCTGTGGCGCTGAAGTTGCCTGTGAATGTGGAGTTGGTGGCATGTGAAACCCGCATGTGGAGCATTCGTTTGTGTGGGATGCTCTACCAGGTTCATTCCTAGATAATGCACTCAAAGTGCACTAAGCCTAGAGTGTGAAAACTGAGTTTCCTTGAGAGCTGCTTGGAAGCCTGATGGTGTGTGAAGTTAGTGAGCCTAATGGAGTTGTTCTCCCACAAGAACCACTCGGCTTATCCTTCTTCAATATGCCCTTCACCAACATGCAGTGTTTCCTTGATTGAATTAGCTCTCACACCAATATTTGCGTCTAGAGCCTTTGCATTGAAGTCTATCTGAAAACGGCTGTGGCACTGAAGTTGCCTGTGAATGTGGAGTTGGTGGCATGTGAAACCAACATGTGGAGCATTCGTTTGTGTGGGATTCTCTACCAGGTTCATTCCCAGATAATGCACTCAAAGGGCACTAAGCATAGAGTGTGAAAACTGAGTTTCCTTGAGAGCTGCTTGGAAGCCTGATGGTGTGTGAAGTTAGTGAGCCAAATGGAGTTGTTCTCCCACAAGAACCACTCGGCTGATCCTTCTGCAATATGCCCTTCACCAACATGCAGTGTTTCCTTGATTGAATTAGCTCTCACACCAATATTTGTGTCTAGAGCCTTTGCATTGAGGGCTATCTGAAAACGGCTGTGGCGCTGAAGTTGCCTGTGAATGTGGAGTTGGTGGCATGTGAAACCCGCATGTGGAGCATTCGTTTGTGTGGGATGCTCACCAAGCTTCATTTCAGTCCTAGGCACTCAAAGGGCACTAAGCATAGAGTGTGAAAACTGAGTTTCCTTGAGAGCTGCTTGGAAGCCTGATGGTGTGTGAAGTTAGTGAGCCAAATGGAGTTGTTCTCCCACAAGAACCAGTCGGATGATCCTTCTTCAATATGCCCTTCACCCACATGCAGTGTTTCCTTGATTGAATTAGCTCTCACACCAATATTTGCGTCTAGAGCCTTTGCATTGAGAGTTATCTGAAAACGGCTATGGCGCTGAAGTTACCTGTGAATGTGGAGTTGGTGGCATGTGAAACCCGCATGTGGAGCATTCGTTTGTGTGGGATGCTCACCAAGCTTCCTTTCAGTCCTAGGCTCTCAAAGGGCACTCAGCATAGAGTGTGAAAACTGAGTTTCCTTGAGAGCTGCTTGGAAGCCTGATGGTGTGTGAAGTTAGTGAGCCAAATGGAGTTGTTCTCCCACAAGAACCACTCGGCTGATCCTTCTTCAATATGCCCTTCACCAACATGCAGTGTTTCCTTGATAGAATTAGCTCTCACACCAATATTTGCGTCTCGAGCTTTTGCATTGAGGGCTGTCTGAAAACGGCTGTGGCGCTGAAGTTACCTGTGAATGTGGAGTTGGTGGCATGTGAAACCCGCATGTGGAGCATTCGTTTGTGTGGGATGTCTCACCAAGCTTCATTACAGTCCTAGGCACTCAAAGGGCACTAAGCATAGAGTGTGAAAACTGAGTTTCCTTGAGAGCTGCTTGGAAGCCTGATGGTGTGTGAAGTTAGTGAGCCAAATGGAGTTGTTCTCCCACAAGAACCACTCGGCTGATCCTTCTGCAATATGCCCTTCACCAACATGCAGTGTTTCCTTGATTGAATTAGCTCTCACACCAATATTTGCGTCTAGAACCTTTGCATTGAGAGCTTTCTGAAAACGGCTGTGGCGCTGAGGTTACCTGTGAATGTGGAGTTGGTGGCATGTGAAACCCGCATGTGGAGCATTCGTTTGTGTGGGATGCTCACCAAGCTTCCTTTCAGTCCTAGGCACTCAAACGGCACTAAGCATAGAGGGTGAAAACTGAGTTTCCTTGAGAGCTGCTTGGAAGCCTGATGGTGTGTGAAGTTAGTGAGCCAAATGGAGTTATTCTCCCACAAGAACCACTTGGCTGATCCTTCTTCAATATGCCCTTCGCCAACATGCAGTGTTGCCTTGATTGAATTAGCTCTCACACCAATATTTGCGTCTAGAGCCTTTGCATTGAGGGCTATCTGAAAATGGCTGTGGCACTGAAGTTGCCTGTGAATGTGGAGTTGGTGGCATGTGAAACCCGCATGTGGAGCATTCGTTTGTGTGGGATGCTCTACCAGGTTCATTCCTAGATAATGCACTCAAAGGGCACTAAGCATAGAGTGTGAAAACTGAGTTTCCTTGAGAGCTGCTTGGAAGCCTGATGGTGTGTGAAATTAGTGAGCCTAATGGAGTTGTTCTCCCACAAGAACCACTCAGCTGATCCTTCTTCAATATGCCCTTCACCAACATGCAGTGTTTCCTTGATTGAATTAGCTCTCACACCAATATTTGTGTCTAGAGCCTTTGCATTGAGGGCTATCTGAAAACGGCTGTGGCACTGAAGTTGCCTGTGAATGTGGAGTTGGTGGCATGTGAAACCCGCATGTGGAGCATTCGTTTGTGTGGGATGCTCACCAAGCTTCATTACAGTCCTAGGCACTCAAAGGGCACTAAGCATAGAGTGTGAAAACTGAGTTTCCTTGAGAGCTGCTTGGAAGCCTGATGGTGTGTGAAGTTAGTGAGCCAAATGGAGTTGTTCTCCCACAAGAACCACTCGGCTGATCCTTCTTCAATATGCACTTCACCAACATGCAGTGTTTCCTTGATTGAATTAGCTCTCACACCAATATTTGCGTCTAGAGCCTTTGCATTGAAGTCTATCTGAAAACGGCTGTGGCACTGAAGTTACTTGTGAATGTGGAGTTGGTGGCATGTGAAACCCGAATGTCGAGCATTCGTTTGTGTGGGATGCTCTACCAGGTTCATTCCTAGATAATGCACTCAAAGGGCACTAAGCATAGAGTGTGAAAACTGAGTTTCCTTGAGAGCTGCTTGGAAGCCTGATGGTGTGTGAAGTTAGTGAGCCAAATGGAGTTGTTCTCCCACAAGAACCACTCGGCTGATCCTTCTGCAATATGCCCTTCACCAACATGCAGTGTTTCCTTGATTGAATTAGCTCTCACACCAATATTTGCGTCTAGAGCCTTTGCATTGAGGGCTATCTGAAAATGGCTGTGGCACTGAAGTTGCCTGTGAATGTGGAGTTGGTGGCATGTGAAACCCGCATGTGGAGCATTCGTTTGTGTGGGATGCTCACCAAGCTTCCTTTCAGTCCTAGGCACTCAAAGGGCACTAAGCATAGAGTGTGAAAACTGAGTTTCCTTGAGAGCTGCTTGGAAGCCTGATGGTGTGTGAAGTTAGTGAGCCTAATGGAGTTGTTCTCCCACAAGAACCACTCGGCTTATCCTTCTTCAATATGCCCTTCACCAACATGCAGTGTTTCCTTGATTGAATTAGCTCTCACACCAATATTTGTGTCTAGAGCCTTTGCATTGAAGTCTATCTGAAAACGGCTGTGGCACTGAAGTTGCCTGTGAATGTGGAGTTGGTGGCATGTGAAATCAACATGTGGAGCATTCGTTTGTGTGGGATTCTCTACCAGGTTCATTCCTAGATAATGCACTCAAAGGGCAATAAGCATAGAGTGTGAAAACTGAGTTTCCTTGAGAGCTGCTTGGAAGCCTGATGGTGTGTGAAGTTAGTGAGCCAAATGGAGTTGTTGTCCCACAAGAACCACTCGGCTGATCCTTCTGCAATATGCCCTTCACCAACATGCAGTGTTTCCTTGATTGAATTAGCTCTCACACTAATATTTGTGTCTAGAGCCGTTGCATTGAGGGCTATCTGAAAACGGCTGTGGCGTTGAAGTTGCCTGTGAATGTTGAGTTGGTGGCATGTGAAACCCGCATGTGGAGCATTCGTTTGTGTGGGATGCTCACCAAGCTTCATTTCAGTCCTAGGCACTCAAAGGGCACTAAGCATAGAGTGTGAAAACTGAGTTTCCTTGAGAGCTGCTTGGAAGCCTGATGGTGTGTGAAGTTAGTGAGCCAAATGGAGTTGTTCTCCCACAAGAACCAGTCGGATGATCCTTCTTCAATATGCCCTTCACCCACATGCAGTGTTTCCTTGATTGAATTAGCTCTCACACCAATATTTGCGTCTAGAGGCTTTGCATTGAGAGCTATCTGAAAACGGCTGTGGCGCTGAAGTTACCTGTGAATGTGGAGTTGGTGGCATGTGAAACCCGCATGTGGAGCATTCGTTTGTGTGGGATGCTCACCAAGCTTCCTTTCAGTCCTAGGCTCTCAAAGGGCACTCAGCATAGAGTGTGAAAACTGAGTTTCCTTGATAGCTGCTTGGAAGCCTAATGGCGTGTGAAGTTAGTGAGCCAAATGGAGTTGTTCTCCCACAAGAACCACTCGACTGATCCTTCTTCAATATGCCCTTCACCAACATGCAGTGTTTCCTTGATTGAATTAGCTCTCACACCAATATTTGCGTCTAGAGCCTTTGCATTGAGGGCTATCTGAAAATGGCTGTGGCACTGAAGTTGCCTGTGAATGTGGAGTTGGTGGCATGTGAAACCCGCATGTGGAGCATTCGTTTGTGTGGGATGCTCACCAAGCTTCCTTTCAGTCCTAGGCACTCAAAGGGCACTAAGCATAGAGTGTGAAAACTGAGTTTCCTTGAGAGCTGCTTGGAAGCCTGATGGTGTGTGAAGTTAGTGAGCCTAATGGAGTTGTTCTCCCACAAGAACCACTCGGCTGATCCTTCTTCAATATGCCCTTCACCAACATGCAGTGTTTCCTTGATTGAATTAGCTCTCACACCAATATTTGCGTCTAGAGCCTTTGCATTGAAGTCTATCTGAAAATGGCTGTGGCACTGAAGTTGCCTGTGAATGTGGAGTTGGTGGCATGTGAAACCCGAATGTCGAGCATTCGTTTGTGTGGGATGCTCTACCAGGTTCATTCCTAGATAATGCACTCAAAGGGCACTAAGCATAGAGTGTGAAAACTGAGTTTCCTTGAGAGCAGCTTGGAAGCCTGATGGTGTGTGAAGTTAGTGAGCCAAATGGAGTTGTTCTCCCACAAGAACCAGTCGGATGATCCTTCTTCAATATGCCCTTCACCCACATGCAGTGTTTCCTTGATTGAATTAGCTCTCACACCAATATTTGCGTCTAGAGCCTTTGCATTGAGAGCTATCTGAAAACGGCTGTGGCGCTGAAGTTACCTGTGAATGTGGAGTTGGTGGCATGTGAAACCCGCATGTGGAGCATTCGTTTGTGTGGGATGCTCACCAAGCTTCCTTTCAGTCCTAGGCTCTCAAAGGGCACTAAGCATAGAGTGTGAAAACTGAGTTTCCTTGAGAGCTGCTTGGAAGCCTGATGGTGTGTGAAGTTAGTGAGCCTAATGGAGTTGTTCTCCCACAAGAACCACTCGACTGATCCTTCTTCAATATGCCCTTCACCAACATGCAGTGTTTCCTTGATTGAATTAGCTCTCACACCAATATTTGTGTCTAGAGCCTTTGCATTGAAGTCTATCTGAAAACGGCTGTGGCACTGAAGTTGCCTGTGAATGTGGAGTTGGTGGCATGTGAAACCAACATGTGGAGCATTCGTTTGTGTGGGATTCTCTACCAGGTTCATTCCTAGATAATGCACTCAAAGGGCACTAAGCATAGAGTGTGAAAACTGAGTTTCTTTGAGAGCTGCTTGGAAGCCTGATGGTGTGTGAAGTTAGTGAGCCAAATGGAGTTGTTCTCCCACAAGAACCACTAGGCTGATCCTTCTGCAATATGCCCTTCACCCACATGCAGTGTTTCCTTGATTGAATTAGCTCTCACACCAATATATGTGTCTAGAGCCTTTGCATTGAGGGCTATCTGAAAACGGCTGTGGCGTTGAAGTTGCCTGTGAATGTGGAGTTGGTGGCATGTGAAACCCGCATGTGGAGCATTCGTTTGTGTGGGATGCTCACCAAGATTCATTTCAGTCCTAGGCACTCAAAGGGCACTAAGCATAGAGTGTGAAAACTGAGTTTCCTTGAGAACTGCTTGGAAGCCTGATGGTGTGTGAAGTTAGTGAGCCAAATGGAGTTGTTCTCCCACAAGAACCAGTCGGATGATCCTTCTTCAATATGCCCTTCACCCACATGCAGTGTTTCCTTGATTGAATTAGCTCTCACACCAATATTTGCGTCTAGAGGCTTTGCATTGAGAGCTATCTGAAAACGGCTGTGGCGCTGAAGTTACCTGTGAATGTGGAGTTGGTGGCATGTGAAACCCGCATGTGGAGCATTCGTTTGTGTGGGATGCTCACCAAGCTTCCTTTCAGTCCTAGGCACTCAAAGGGCACTAAGCATAGAGTGTGAAAACTGAGTTTCCTTGAGAGCTGCTTGGAAGCCTGATGGCGTGTGAAGTTAGTGAGCCTAATGGAGTTGTTCTTCCACAAGAACCACTCGGCTTATCCTTCTTCAATATGCCCTTCACCCACATGCAGTGTTTCCTTGATTGAATTAGCTCTCACACCAATATTTGCGTCTAGAGCCTTTGCATTGAAGTCTATCTGAAAACGGCTGTGGCACTGAAGTTGCCTGTGAATGTGGAGTTGGTGGCATGTGAAACCTACATGTGGAGCATTCGTTTGTGTGGGATTCTCTACCAGGTTCATTCCTAGATAATGCACTCAAAGGGCACTAAGCATAGAGTGTGAAAACTGAGTTTCCTTGAGAGCTGCTTGGAAGCCTGATGGTGTGTGAAGTTAGTGAGCCAAATGGAGTTGTTCTCCCACAAGAACCACTCGGCTGATCCTTTGCAATATGCCCTTCACCAACATGCAGTGTTTCCTTGATTGAATTAGCTCTCACACCAATATTTGTGTCTAGAGCCTTTGCATTGAGGGCTATCTGAAAACGGCTGTGGCGCTGAAGTTGCCTGTGAATGTGGAGTTGGTGGCATGTGAAACCCGCATGTGGAGCATTCGTTTGTGTGGGATGCTCTACCAAGCTTCCTTTCAGTCTTAGGCACTCAAAGGCACTAAGCATAGAGTGTGAAAACTGAGTTTCCTTGAGAGCTGCTTGGAAGCCTGATGGTGTGTGAAGTTAGTGAGCCAAATGGAGTTGTTCTCCCACAAGAACCACTCGGCTGATCCTTCTTCAATATGCCCTTCACCAACATGCAGTGTTTCCTTGATTGAATTAGCTCTCACACCAATATTTGCGTCTAGAGTCTTTGCATTGAGGGCTATCTGAAAACGGCTGTGGCGCTGAAGTTGCCTGTGAATGTGGAGTTGGTGGCATGTGAAACCCGCATGTGGAGCATTCGTTTGTGTGGGATGCTCACCAAGCTTCATTTCAGTCCTAGGCACTCAAAGGGCACTAAGCATAGAGTGTGAAAACTGAGTTTCCTTGAGAGCTGCTTGGAAGCCTGATGGTGTGTGAAGTTAGTGAGCCTAATGGAGTTGTTCTCCCACAAGAACAACTCGGCTGGCCCTTCTTCAATATGCCCTTCACCCACATGCAGTGTTTCCTTGATTGAATTAGCTCTCACACCAATATTTGCGTCTAGAGCCTTTGCATTGAGGGCTATCTGAAAACGGCGGTGGCACTGAAGTTGCCTGTGAATGTGGAGTTGGTGGCATGTGAAACCCGCATGTGGAGCATTCGTTTGTGTGGGATGCTCTACCAGGTTCATTCCTAGATAATGCACTCAAAGGGCACTAAGCATAGAGTGTGAAAACTGAGTTTCCTTGAGAGCTGCTTGGAAGCCTGATGGCGTGTGAAGTTAGTGAGCCAAATGGAGTTGTTCTCCCACAAGAACAACTCAGCTGATCCTTCTTCAATATGCCCTTTACCAACATGCAGAGTTTGCTTGATTGAATTAGCTCTCACACCAATATTTGCGTCTAGAGCCTTTGCATTGAAGTCTATCTGAAAACGGCTGTGGTGCTGAAGTTGCCTGTGAATGTGGAGTTGGTGGCATGTTAAACCAACATGTGGAGCATTCGTTTGTGTGGGATGCTCTACCAGGTTCATTCCTAGATAATGCACTCAAAGGGCACTAAGCATAGAGTGTGAAAACTGAGTTTCCTTGAGAGCTGCTTGGAAGCCTGATGGTGTGTGAAGTTAGTGAGCCAAATGGAGTTGTTCTCCCACAAGAACCACTCGGCTGATCCTTCTGCAATATGCCCTTCACCAACATGCAGTGTTTCCTTGATTGAATTAGCTCTCACACCAATATTTGTGTCTAGAGCCTTTGCATTGAGGGCTATCTGAAAATGGCTGTGGCGCTGAAGTTGCCTGTGAATGTGGAGTTGGTGGCATGTGAAACCCGCATGTGGAGCATTCGTTTGTGTGGGATGCTCACCAAGCCTCATTACAGTCCTAGGCACTCAAAGGGCGCAAAGCATAGAGTGTGAACACTGAGTTTCCTTGATAGCTGCTTGGAAGCCTGATGGTGTGTGAAGTTAGTGAGCCAAATGGAGTTGTCCTCCCACAAGTACCACTCGGCTGATCCTTCTGCAATATGCCCTTCACCAACATGCAGTGTTTCCTTGATTGAATTAGCTTTCACATCAATATTTGCGTCTAGAGCCTTTGCATTGAGGGCTATCTGAAAACGGCTGTGGCGCTGAAGTTGCCTGTGAATGTGGAGTTGGTGGCATGTGAAACCCGCATGTGGAGCATTCGTTTGTGTGGGATGCTCTACCCGGTTCATTCGCAGATAATGCACTCAAATGGCACTAAGCCTAGAGTGTGAAAACTGAGTTTCCTTGAGAGCTGCTTGGAAGCCTGATGGTGTGTGAAGTTAGTGAGCCAAAGGGAGTTGTTCTCACACAAGAACCACTCGGCTGATCCTTCTTCAATATGCCCTTCACCAACATGCAGTGTTTCCTTGATTGAATTAGCTCTCACACCAATATTTGCGTCTAGAGCCTTTGCATTGAGGGCTATCTGAAAACGGCTGTGGCACTGAAGTTGCCTGTGAATGTGGAGTTGGTGGCATGTGAAACCCGCATGTGGAGCATTCGTTTGTGTGGGATGCTCTACCCGGTTAATTCGCAGATAATGCACTCAAAGGGCACTAAGCCTAGAGTGTGAAAACTGAGTTTCTTTGAGAGCTGCTTGGCAGCCTGATGGTGTGTGAAGTTAGTGAGCCAAATGGAGTTGTTCTCCCACAAGAACCACTCGGCTGACCCTTCTTCAATATACCCTTCACCAACATGCAGTGTTTCCTTGATTGAATTAGCTCTCACACCAATATTTGCGTCCAGAGCCTTTGCATTGAGGGCTATCTGAAAACGGCTGCGGCGCTGAAGTTGCCTGTGAATGTGGAGTTGGTGGCATGTGAAACCCGCATGTGGAGCATTCGTTTGTGTGCGATGCTCACCAAGCTTCATTACAGTCCTAGGCACTCAACGGGCGCAAAGCATAGAGTGTGAAAACTGAGTTTCCTTGATAGCTGCTTGGAAGCCTGATGGAGTGTGAAGTTAGTGAGCCAAATGGAGTTGTTCTCCCACAAGAACCAGTCGGATGATCCTTCTTCAATATGCCCTTCACCCACATGCAGTGTTTCCTTGATTGAATTAGCTTTCACATAAATATTTGCGTCTAGAGCCTTTGCATTGGGAGCTATCTGAAAACGGCTGTGGCGCTGAAGTTACCTGTGAATGTGGAGTTGGTGGCATGTGAAACCCGCATGTGGAGCATTCGTTTGTGTGGGATGCTCACCAAGCTTCCTTTCAGTCCTAGGCACTCCAAGGGCACTAAGCATAGAGTGTGAAAACTGAGTTTCCTTGAGAGCTGCTTGGAAGCCTGATGGTGTGTGAAGTTAGTGAGCCAAATGGAGTTGTTCTCCCACAAGAACCACTCGGCTGATCCTTCTTCAATATGCCCTTCACCAACATGCAGTGTTTCCTTGATTGAATTAGCTCTCACACCAATATTTGCGTCTAGAGTCTTTGCATTGTGGGCTATCTGAAAACGGCTGTGGTGCTGAAGTTGCCTGTGAATGTGGAGTTGGTGGCATGTGAAACCCGCATGTGGAGCATTCGTTTGTGTGGGATGCTCACCAAGATTCATTTCAGTCCTAGGCACTCAAAGGGCACTAAGCATAGAGTGTGAAAACTGAGTTTCCTTGAGAGCTGCTTGGAAGCCTGATGGTGTGTGAAGTTAGTGAGCCAAATGTAGTTGTTGTCCCACAAGAACCACTCGGCTGATCCTTCTGCAATATGCCCTTCACCCACATGCAGTGTTTCCTTGATTGAATTAGCTCTCACACCAATATTTGCGTCTAGAGCCTTTGCATTGAGAGCTATCTGAAAACGGCCGTGGCGCTGAAGTTACCTGTGAATGTGGAGTTGGTGGCATGTGAAACCCGCATGTGGAGCATTCGTTTGTGTGGGATGCTCACCAAGCTTCATTTCAGTCCTAGGCACTCAAAGGGCACTAAGCATAGAGTGTGAAAACTGAGTTTCCTTGAGAGCTGCTTGGAAGCCTGATGGTGTGTGAAGTTAGTGAGCCAAATGGAGTTGTTCTCCCACAAGAACCACTCGGCTGATGCTTCTTCAATATGCCCTTCACCAACATGCAGTGTTGCCTTGATTGAATTAGCTCTCACACCAATATTTGCGTCTAGAGCCTTTGCATTGAAGTCTATCTGAAAACGGCTATGGCGCTGACGTTGCCTGTGAATGTGCAGTTTGGTGGCATGTGAAACCCGCATGTGGAGCATTCGTTTGTGTGGGATGCTCTACCAGGTTCATTCCCAGATAATGCACTCAAAGGGCACTAAGCATAGAGTGTGAAAACTGAGTTTCCTTGAGAGCTGCTTGGAAGCCTGATGGTGTGTGACGTTAGTGAGCCAAATGGAGTTGTTCTCCCACAACAACCACTCGGCTGATCCTTCTTCAATATGCCCTTCACCAACATGCAGTGTTTCCTTGATTGAATTAGCTCTCACACCAATATTTGCGTCTAGAGCCTTTGCATTGAGGGCTATCTGAAAACGGCTGTGGCACTGAAGTTGCCTGTGAATGTGGAGTTGGTGGCATGTGAAACCCGCATGTGGAGCATTCGTTTGTGTGGGATGCTCTACCAGGTTCATTCGTAGATAATGCACTCAAAGGGCACTAAGCATAGAGTGTGAAAACTGAGTTTCCTTGAGAGCTGCTTGGAAGCCTGATGGTGTGTGAAGTTAGTGAGCCCAATGGAGTTGTTCTCCCACAAGAACCACTCAGCTGATCCTTCTTCAATATGCCCTTCAACAACATGAAGTTTTGCCTTGATTGAATTAGCTCTCACACCAATATTTGCGTCTCGAGCCTTTGCATTGAGGGCTATCTGAAAACGGCTGGGGCGCTGAAGTTGCCTGTGCATGTGCAGTTTGGTGGCATGTGAAACCCGCATGTGGAGCATTCATTTGTGTGGGATGCTCTACCAGGTTCATTCCCAGGTAATGCACTCAAAGGGCACTAAGCATAGAGTGTGAAAACTGAGTTTCCTTGAGAGCTGCTTGGAAGCCTGATGGTATGTGAAGTTAGTGAGCCAAATGGAGTTGTTCTCCCACAAGAACCACTCGGCTGATCCTTCTTCAATATGCCCTTCACCAACATGCAGTGTTTACTTGATTGAATTAGCTCTCACACCAATATTTGCGTCTAGAGCCTTTGCATTGAGGGCTATCTGAAAACGGCTGTGGCGCTGAAGTTGCCTGTGAATGTGGAGTTGGTGGCATGTGACTCCCGCATATGGAGCATTAGTTTGTGTGGGATGCTCTACCAGGTTCATTCCTAGATAATGCACTCAAAGGGCACTAAGCATAGAGTGTGAAAACTGAGTTTCCTTGAGAGCTGCTTGGAAGCCTGATGGTGTGTGAAGTTAGTGAGCCAAATGGAGTTGTTCTCCCACAAGAACCACTCGGCTGATCCTTCTGCAATATGCCCTTCACCAACATGCAGTGTTTCCTTGATTGAATTAGCTCTCACACCAATATTTGTGTCTAGAGCCTTTGCATTGAGGGCTATCTGAAAACGGCTGTGGCGCTGAAGTTGCCTGTGAATGTGGAGTTGGTGGCATGTGAAACCCGCATGTGGAGCATTCGTTTGTGTGGGATGCTCACCAAGCTTCATTTCAGTCCTAGGCACTCAAAGGGCACTAAGCATAGAGTGTGAAAACTGAGTTTCCTTGAGAGCTGCTTGGAAGCCTGATGGTGTGTGAAGTTAGTGAGCCAAATGGAGTTGTTCTCCCACAAGAACCAGTCGGATGATCCTTCTTCAATATGCCCTTCACCCACATGCAGTGTTTCCTTGATTGAATTAGCTCTCACACCAATATTTGCGTCTAGAGCCTTTGCATTGAGAGCTATCTGAAAACGGCTATGGCGCTGAAGTTACCTGTGAATGTGGAGTTGGTGGCATGTGAAACCCGCATGTGGAGCATTCGTTTGTGTGGGATGCTCACCAAGCTTCCTTTCAGTCCTAGGCTCTCAAAGGGCACTCAGCATAGAGTGTGAAAACTGAGTTTCCTTGAGAGCTGCTTGGAAGCCTGATGGTGTGTGAAGTTAGTGAGCCAAATGGAGTTGTTCTCCCACAAGAACCACTCGGCTGATCCTTCTTCAATATGCCCTTCACCAACATGCAGTGTTTCCTTGATTGAATTAGCTCTCACACCAATATTTGCGTCTAGAGCCTTTGCATTGAGGGCTATCTGAAAACGGCTGTGGCACTGAAGTTACCTGTGAATGTGGAGTTGGTGGCATGTGAAACCCGCATGTGGAGCATTCGTTTGTGTGGGATGTCTCACCAAGCTTCATTACAGTCCTAGGCACTCAAAGGGCACTAAGCATAGAGTGTGAAAACTGAGTTTCCTTGAGAGCTGCTTGGAAGCCTGATGGTGTGTGAAGTTAGTGAGCCAAATGGAGTTGTTCTCCCACAAGAACCACTCGGCTGATCCTTCTGCAATATGCCCTTCACCAACATGCAGTGTTTCCTTGATTGAATTAGCTCTCACACCAATATTTGCGTCTAGAACCTTTGCATTGAGAGCTTTCTGAAAACGGCTGTGTCGCTGAAGTTACCTGTGAATGTGGAGTTGGTGGCATGTGAAACCCGCATGTGGAGCATTCGTTTGTGTGGGATGCTCACCATGCTTCCTTTCAGTCCTAGGCACTCAAACGGCACTAAGCATAGAGGGTGAAAACTGAGTTTCCTTGAGAGCTGCTTGGAAGCCTGATGGTGTGTGAAGTTAGTGAGCCAAATGGAGTTATTCTCCCACAAGAACCACTTGGCTGATCCTTCTTCAATATGCCCTTCGCCAACATGCAGTGTTGCCTTGATTGAATTAGCTCTCACACCAATATTTGCGTCTAGAGCCTTTGCATTGAGGGCTATCTGAAAATGGCTGTGGCACTGAAGTTGCCTGTGAATGTGGAGTTGGTGGCATGTGAAACCCGCATGTGGAGCATTCGTTTGTGTGTAATGCTCTACCAGGTTCATTCCTAGATAATGCACTCAAAGGGCACTAAGCATAGAGTGTGAAAACTGAGTTTCCTTGAGAGCTGCTTGGAAGCCTGATGGTGTGTGAAGTTAGTGAGCCAAATGGAGTTGTTCTCCCACAAGAACCACTCGGCTGATCCTTCTTCAATATGCCCTTCACCAACATGCAGTGTTTCCTTGATTGAATTAGCTCTCACACCAATATTTGCGTCCAGAGCCTTTGCATTGAAGTCTATCTGAAAACGGCTGTGGCACTGAAGTTACTTGTGAATGTGGAGTTGGTGGCATGTGAAACCCGCATGTGGAGCATTCGTTTGTGTGGGATGCTCTACCAGGTTCATTCCTAGATAATGCACTCAAAGGGCACTAAGCATAGAGTGTGAAAATTGAGTTTCCTTGAGAGCTGCTTGGAAGCCTGATGGTGTGTGAAGTTAGTGAGCCAAATGGAGTTGTTCTCCCACAAGAACCACTCGGCTGATCCTTCTGCAATATGCCCTTCACCAACCTGCAGTGTTTCCTTGATTGAATTAGCTCTCACACCAATATTTGCGTCTAGAGCCTTTGCATTGAGGGCTATCTGAAAACGGCTGTGGCACTGAAGTTGCCTGTGAATGTGGAGTTGGTGGCATGTGAAACCCGCATGTGGAGCATTCGTTTGTGTGGGATGCTCACCAAGCTTCCTTTCAGTCCTAGGCACTCAAAGGGCACTAAGCATAGAGTGTGAAAACTGAGTTTCCTTGAGAGCTGCTTGGAAGCCTGATGGTGTGTGAAGTTAGTGAGCCTAATGGAGTTGTTCTCCCACAAGAACCACTCGGCTTATCCTTCTTCAATATGCCCTTCACCAACATGCAGTGTTTCCTTGATTGAATTAGCTCTCACACCAATATTTGTGTCTAGAGCCTTTGCATTGAAGTCTATCTGAAAACGGCTGTGGCACTGAAGTTGCCTGTGAATGTGGAGTTGGTGGCATGTGAAACCAACATGTGGAGCATTCGTTTGTGTGGGATTCTCTACCAGGTTCATTCCTAGATAATGCACTCAAAGGGCAATAAGCATAGAGTGTGAAAACTGAGTTTCCTTGAGAGCTGCTTGGAAGCCTGATGGTGTGTGAAGTTAGTGAGCCAAATGGAGTTGTTGTCCCACAAGAACCACTCGGCTGATCCTTCTGCAATATGCCCTTCACCAACATGCAGTGTTTCCTTGATTGAATTAGCTCTCACACTAATATTTGTGTCTAGAGCCTTTGCATTGAGGGCTATCTGAAAACGGCTGTGGCGTTGAAGTTGCCTGTGAATGTTGAGTTGGTGGCATGTGAAACCCGCATGTGGAGCATTCGTTTGTGTGGGATGCTCACCAAGCTTCATTTCAGTCCTAGGCACTCAAAGGGCACTAAGCATAGAGTGTGAAAACTGAGTTTCCTTGAGAGCTGCTTGGAAGCCTGATGGTGTGTGAAGTTAGTGAGCCAAATGGAGTTGTTCTCCCACAAGAACCAGTCGGATGATCCTTCTTCAATATGCCCTTCACCCACATGCAGTGTTTCCTTGATTGAATTAGCTCTCACACCAATATTTGCGTCTAGAGGCTTTGCATTGAGAGCTATCTGAAAACGGCTGTGGCGCTGAAGTTACCTGTGAATGTGGAGTTGGTGGCATGTGAAACCCGCATGTGGAGCATTCGTTTGTGTGGGATGCTCACCAAGCTTCCTTTCAGTCCTAGGCTCTCAAAGGGCACTCAGCATAGAGTGTGAAAACTGAGTTTCCTTGATAGCTGCTTGGAAGCCTAATGGCGTGTGAAGTTAGTGAGCCAAATGGAGTTGTTCTCCCACAAGAACCACTCGACTGATCCTTCTTCAATATGCCCTTCACCAACATGCAGTGTTTCCTTGATTGAATTAGCTCTCACACCAATATTTGCGTCTAGAGCCTTTGCATTGAGGGCTATCTGAAAATGGCTGTGGCACTGAAGTTGCCTGTGAATGTGGAGTTGGTGGCATGTGAAACCCGCATGTGGAGCATTCGTTTGTGTGGGATGCTCACCAAGCTTCCTTTCAGTCCTAGGCACTCAAAGGGCACTAAGCATAGAGTGTGAAAACTGAGTTTCCTTGAGAGCTGCTTGGAAGCCTGATGGTGTGTGAAGTTAGTGAGCCTAATGGAGTTGTTCTCCCACAAGAACCACTCGGCTGATCCTTCTTCAATATGCCCTTCACCAACATGCAGTGTTTCCTTGATTGAATTAGCTTTCACACCAATATTTGCGTCTAGAGCCTTTGCATTGAAGTCTATCTGAAAATGGCTGTGGCACTGAAGTTGCCTGTGAATGTGGAGTTGGTGGCATGTGAAACCCGAATGTCGAGCATTCGTTTGTGTGGGATGCTCTACCAGGTTCATTCCTAGATAATGCACTCAAAGGGCACTAAGCATAGAGTGTGAAAACTGAGTTTCCTTGAGAGCAGCTTGGAAGCCTGATGGTGTGTGAAGTTAGTGAGCCAAATGGAGTTGTTCTCCCACAAGAACCAGTCGGATGATCCTTCTTCAATATGCCCTTCACCCACATGCAGTGTTTCCTTGATTGAATTAGCTCTCACACCAATATTTGCGTTTAGAGCCTTTGCATTGAGAGCTATCTGAAAACGGCTGTGGCGCTGAAGTTACCTGTGAATGTGGAGTTGGTGGCATGTGAAACCCGCATGTGGAGCATTCGTTTGTGTGGGATGCTCACCAAGCTTCCTTTCAGTCCTAGGCTCTCAAAGGGCACTCAGCATAGAGTGTGAAAACTGAGTTTCCTTGAGAGCTGCTTGGAAGCCTGATGGTGTGTGAAGTTAGTGAGCCTAATGGAGTTGTTCTCCCACAAGAACCACTCGACTGATCCTTCTTCAATATGCCCTTCACCAACATGCAGTGTTTGCTTGATTGAATTAGCTCTCACACCAATATTTGTGTCTAGAGCCTTTGCATTGAAGTCTATCTGAAAACGGCTGTGGCACTGAAGTTGCCTGTGAATGTGGAGTTGGTGGCATGTGAAACCAACATGTGGAGCATTCGTTTGTGTGGGATTCTCTACCAGGTTCCTTCCTAGATAATGCACTCAAAGGGCACTAAGCATAGAGTGTGAAAACTGAGTTTCCTTGAGAGCTGCTTGGAAGCCTGATGGTGTGTGAAGTTAGTGAGCCAAATGGAGTTGTTCTCCCACAAGAACCACTAGGCTGATCCTTCTGCAATATGCCCTTCACCAACATGCAGTGTTTCCTTGATTGAATTAGCTCTCACACCAATATTTGTGTCTAGAGCCTTTGCATTGAGGGCTATCTGAAAACGGCTGTGGCGTTGAAGTTGCCTGTGAATGTTGAGTTGGTGGCATGTGAAACCCGCATGTGGAGCATTCGTTTGTGTGGGATGCTCACCAAGATTCATTTCAGTCCTAGGCACTCAAAGGGCACTAAGCATAGAGTGTGAAAACTGAGTTTCCTTGAGAGCTGCTTGGAAGCCTGATGGTGTGTGAAGTTAGTGAGCCAAATGGAGTTGTTCTCCCACAAGAACCAGTCGGATGATCCTTCTTCAATATGCCCTTCACCCACATGCAGTGTTTCCTTGATTGAATTAGCTCTCACACCAATATTTGCGTCTAGAGGCTTTGCATTGAGAGCTATCTGAAAACGGCTGTGGCGCTGAAGTTACCTGTGAATGTGGAGTTGGTGGCATGTGAAACCCGCATGTGGAGCATTCGTTTGTGTGGGATGCTCACCAAGCTTCCTTTCAGTCCTAGGCTCTCAAAGGGCACTCAGCATAGAGTGTGAAAACTGAGTTTCCTTGAGAGCTGCTTGGAAGCCTGATGGTGTGTGAAGTTAGTGAGCCAAATGGAGTTGTTCTCCCACAAGAACCACTCGACTGATCCTTCTTCAATATGCCCTTCACCAACATGCAGTGTTTCCTTGATTGAATTAGCTCTCACACCAATATTTGTGTCTAGAGCCTTTGAATTGAGGGCTATCTGAAAATGGCTGTGGCACTGAAGTTGCCTGTGAATGTGGAGTTGGTGGCATGTGAAACCCGCAAGTGGAGCATTCGTTTGAGTGGGATGCTCACCAAGCTTCCTTTCAGTCCTAGGCACTCAAAGGGCACTAAGCATAGAGTGTGAAAACTGAGTTTCCTTGAGAGCTGCTTGGAAGCCTGATGGCGTGTGAAGTTAGTGAGCCTAATGGAGTTGTTCTTCCACAAGAACCACTCGGCTTATCCTTCTTCAATATGCCCTTCACCCACATGCAGTGTTTCCTTGATTGAATTAGCTCTCACACCAATATTTGCGTCTAGAGCCTTTGCATTGAAGTCTATCTGAAAACGGCTGTGGCACTGAAGTTGCCTGTGAATGTGGAGTTGGTGGCATGTGAAACCTACATGTGGAGCATTCGTTTGTGTGGGATGCTCTACCAGGTTCATTCCTAGATAATGCACTCAAAGGGCACTAAGCATAGAGTGTGAAAACTGAGTTTCCTTGAGAGCTGCTTGGAAGCCTGATGGTGTGTGAAGTTAGTGAGCCAAATGGAGTTGTTCTCCCACAAGAACCACTCGGCTGATCCTTTGCAATATGCCCTTCACGAACATGCAGTGTTTCCTTGATTGAATTAGCTCTCACACCAATATTTGTGTCTAGAGCCTTTGCATTGAGTGCTATCTGAAAACGGCTGTGGCGCTGAAGTTGCCTGTGAATGTGGAGTTGGTGGCATGTGAAACCCGCATGTGGAGCATTCGTTTGTGTGGGATGCTCTACCAAGCTTCCTTTCAGTCCTAGGCACTCAAAGGCACTAAGCATAGAGTGTGAAAACTGAGTTTCCTTGAGAGCTGCTTGGAAGCCTGATGGTGTGTGAAGTTAGTGAGCCAAATGGAGTTGTTCTCCCACAAGAACCACTCGGCTGATCCTTCTTCAATATGCCCTTCACCAACATGCAGTGTTTCCTTGATTGAATTAGCTCTCACACCAATATTTGCGTCCAGAGCCTTTGCATTGAGGGCTATCTGAAAACGGCTATGGCGCTGAAGTTGCCTGTGAATGTGGAGTTGGTGGCATGTGAAACCCGCATGTGGAGCATTCGTTTGTGTGGGATGCTCACCAAGCTTCATTTCAGTCCTAGGCACTCAAAGGGCACTAAGCATAGAGTGTGAAAACTGAGTTTCCTTGAGAGCTGCTTGGAAGCCTGATGGTGTGTGAAGTTAGTGAGCCAAATGGAGTTGTTGTCCCACAAGAACCAGTCTGCTGATCCTTCTTCAATATGCCCTTCACCAACATGCAGTGTTTCCTTGATTGAATTAGCTCTCACACCAATATTTGCGTCTAGAGCCTTTGCATTGAGAGCTATCTGAAAACAGCCGTGGCGCTGAAGTTACCTGTGAATGTGGAGTTGGTGGCATGTGAAACCCGCATGTGGAGCATTCGTTTGTGTGGGATGCTCACCAAGCTTCATTTCAGTCCTAGGCACTCAAAGGGCACTAAGCATAGAGTGTGAAAACTGAGTTTCCTTGAGAGCTGCTTGGAAGCCTGATGGTGTGTGAAGTTAGTGAGCCTAATGGAGTTGTTCTCCCACAAGAACAACTCGGCTGGCCCTTCTTCAATATGCCCTTCACCCACATGCAGTGTTTCCTTGATTGAATTAGCTCTCACACCAATATTTGCGTCTAGAGCCTTTGCATTGAGGGCTATCTGAAAACGGCTGTGGCACTGAAGTTGCCTGTGAATGTGGAGTTGGTGGCATGTGAAACCCGCATGTGGAGCATTCGTTTGTGTGGGATGCTCTACCAGGTTCATTCCTAGATAATGCACTCAAAGGGCACTAAGCATAGAGTGTGAAAACTGAGTTTCCTTGAGAGCTGCTTGGAAGCCTGATGGCGTGTGAAGTTAGTGAGCTAAATGGAGTTGTTCTCCCACAAGAACAACTCAGCTGATCCTTCTTCAATATGCCCTTTACCAACATGCAGAGTTTGCTTGATTGAATTAGCTCTCACACCAATATTTGCGTCTAGAGCCTTTGCATTGAAGTCTATCTGAAAACGGCTGTGGTGCTGAAGTTGCCTGTGAATGTGGAGTTGGTGGCATGTGAAACCTACATGTGGAGCATTCGTTTGTGTGGGATGCTCTACCAGGTTCATTCCTAGATAATGCACTCAAAGGGCACTAAGCATAGAGTGTGAAAACTGAGTTTCCTTGATAGCTGCTTGGAAGCCTGATGGTGTGTGAAGTTAGTGAGCCAAATGGAGTTGTCCTCCCACAAGTACCACTCGGCTGATCCTTCTGCAATATGCCCTTCACCAACATGCAGTGTTTCCTTGATTGAATTAGCTTTCACATCAATATTTGCGTCTAGAGCCTTTGCATTGAGGGCTATCTGAAAACGGCTGTGGCGCTGCAGTTGCCTGTGAATGTGGAGTTGGTGGCATGTGAAACCCGCATGTGGAGCATTCGTTTGTGTGGGATGCTCTACCCGGTTCATTCGCAGATAATGCACTCAAATGGCACTAAGCCTAGAGTGTGAAAACTGAGTTTCCTTGAGAGCTGCTTGGAAGCCTGATGGTGTGTGAAGTTAGTGAGCCAAAGGGAGTTGTTCTCACACAAGAACCACTCGGCTGATCCTTCTTCAATATGCCCTTCACCAACATGCAGTGTTTCCTTGATTGAATTAGCTCTCACACCAATATTTGCGTCTAGAGCCTTTGCATTGAGGGCTATCTGAAAACGGCTGTGGCACTGAAGTTGCCTGTGAATGTGGAGTTGGTGGCATGTGAAACCCGCATGTGGAGCATTCGTTTGTGTGGGATGCTCTACCCGGTTAATTCGCAGATAATGCACTCAAAAGGCACTAAGCCTAGAGTGTGAAAACTGAGTTTCTTTGAGAGCTGCTTGGCAGCCTGATGGTGTGTGAAGTTAGTGAGCCAAATGGAGTTGTTCTCCCACAAGAACCACTCGGCTGACCCTTCTTCAATATACCCTTCACCAACATGCAGTGTTTCCTTGATTGAATTAGCTCTCACACCAATATTTGCGTCCAGAGCCTTTGCATTGAGGGCTATCTGAAAACGGCTGCGGCGATGAAGTTGCCTGTGAATGTGGAGTTGGTGGCATGTGAAACCCGCATGTGGAGCATTCGTTTGTGTGCGATGCTCACCAAGCTTCATTACAGTCCTAGGCACTCAACGGGCGCAAAGCATAGAGTGTGAAAACTGAGTTTCCTTGATAGCTGCTTGGAAGCCTGATGGCGTGTGAAGTTAGTGAGCCAAATGGAGTTGTTCTCCCACAAGAACCATTCGGCTGATCCTTCTTCAATATGCCCTTCACCCACATGCAGTGTTTCCTTGATTGAATTAGCTTTCACATCAATATTTGCGTCTAGAGCCTTTGCATTGGGAGCTATCTGAAAACGGCTGTGGCGCTGAAGTTACCTGTGAATGTGGAGTTGGTGGCATGTGAAACCCGCATGTGGAGCATTCGTTTGTGTGGGATGCTCACCAAGCTTCCTTTCAGTCCTAGGCACTCCAAGGGCACTAAGCATAGAGTGTGAAAACTGAGTTTCCTTGAGAGCTGCTTGGAAGCCTGATGGTGTGTGAAGTTAGTGAGCCAAATGGAGTTGTTCTCCCACAAGAACCACTCGGCTGATCCTTCTGCAATATGCCCTTCACCAACATGCAGTGTTTCCTTGATTGAATTAGCTCTCACACCAATATTTGCGTCTAGAGTCTTTGCATTGTGGGCTATCTGAAAACGGCTGTGGTGCTGAAGTTGCCTGTGAATGTGGAGTTGGTGGCATGTGAAACCCGCATGTGGAGCATTCGTTTGTGTGGGATGCTCACCAAGCTTCATTTCAGTCCTAGGCACTCAAAGGGCACTAAGCATAGAGTGTGAAAACTGAGTTTCCTTGAGAGCTGCTTGGAAGCCTGATGGTGTGTGAAGTTAGTGAGCCAAATGGAGTTGTTGTCCCACAAGAACCACTCGGCTGATCCTTCTGCAATATGCCCTTCACCCACATGCAGTGTTTCCTTGATTGAATTAGCTCTCACACCAATATTTGCGTCTAGAGCCTTTGCATTGAGGGCTATCTGAAAACGGCCGTGGCGCTGAAGTTACCTGTGAATGTGGAGTTGGTGGCATGTGAAACCCGCATGTGGAGCATTCGTTTGTGTGGGATGCTCACCAAGCTTCATTTCAGTCCTAGGCACTCAAAGGGCACTAAGCATAGAGTGTGAAAACTGAGTTTCCTTGAGAGCTGCTTGGAAGCCTGATGGTGTGTGAAGTTAGTGAGCCTAATGGAGTTGTTCTCCCACAAGAACCACTCGGCTTATCCTTCTTCAATATGCCCTTCACCAACATGCAGTGTTTCCTTGATTGAATTAGCTCTCACACCAATATTTGCGTCTAGAGCCTTTGCATTGAGGGCTATCTGAAAACGGCTGTGGCACTGAAGTTGCCTGTGAATGTGGAGTTGGTGGCATGTGAAACCCGCATGTGGAGCATTCGTTTGTGTGGGATGCTCTACCAGGTTCATTCCTAGATAATGCACTCAAAGGGCACTAAGCATAGAGTGTGAAAACTGAGTTTCCTTGAGAGCTGCTTGGAAGCCTGATGGCGTGTGAAATTAGTGAGCCAAATGGAGTTGTTCTCCCACAAGAACCACTCAGCTGATCCTTCTTCAATATGCCCTTTACCAACATGCAGAGTTTGCTTGATTGAATTAGCTCTCACACCAATATTTGCGTCTAGAGCCTTTGCATTGAAGTCTATCTGAAAACGGCTGTGGTGCTGAAGTTGCCTGTGAATGTGGAGTTGGTGGCATGTTAAACCAACATGTGGAGCATTCGTTTGTGTGGGATGCTCACCAAGCTTCATTTCAGTCCTAGGCACTCAAAGGGCACTAAGCATAGAGTGTGAAAACTGAGTTTCCTTGAGAGCTGCTTGGAAGCCTGATGGTGTGTGAAGTTAGTGAGCCAAATGTAGTTGTTGTCCCACAAGAACCAGTCGGCTGATCCTTCTTCAATATGCCCTTTACCAACATGCAGAGTTTGCTTGATTGAATTAGCTCTCACACCAATATTTGCGTCTAGAGCCTTTGCATTGAGAGCTATCTGAAAACGGCCGTGGCGCTGAAGTTACCTGTGAATGTGGAGTTGGTGGCATGTGAAACCCGCATGGGGAGCATTCGTTTGTGTGGGATGCTCACCAAGCTTCTTTACAGTCCTAGGCACTCAACGGGCGCAAAGCATAGAGTGTGAAAACTGAGTTTCCTTGATAGCTGCTTGGAAGACTGATGGCGTGTGAAGTTAGTGAGCCAAATGGAGTTGTTCTCCCACAAGAACCACTCGGCTGATCCTTCTTCAATATGCCCTTAAGCAACATGCAGTGTTGCCTTGATTGAATTAGCTCTCACACCAATATTTGCGTCTAGAGCCTTTGCATTGAGGGCTATCTGAAAACGGCTGTGGCACTGAAGTTGCCTGTGAATGTGGAGTTGGTGGCATGTGAAACCCGCATGTGGAGCATTCGTTTGTGTGGGAAGCTCACCAAGGTTCATTACAGTCCTAGGCACTCAAAGGGCACTAAGCAGAGTGTGAAAACTGAGTTTCCTTGAGAGCTGCTTGGAAGCCTGATGGTGTGTGAAGTTAGTGAGCCTAATGGAGTTGTTCTCCCACAAGAACCACTCGGCTTATCCTTCTTCAACATGCCCTTCACCAACATGCAGTGTTTCCTTGATTGAATTAGCTCTCACACCAATATTTGTGTCTAGAGCCTTTGCATTGAAGTCTATCTGAAAACGGCTGTGGCACTGAAGTTGCCTGTGAATGTGGAGTTGGTGGCATGTGAAACCAACATGTGGAGCATTCGTTTGTGTGGGATTCTCTACCAGGTTCATTCCTAGATAATGCACTCAAAGGGCACTAAGCCTAGAGTGTGAAAACTGAGTTTCCTTGAGAGCTGCTTGGAAGCCTGATGGTGTGTGAAGTTAGTGAGCCAAATGGAGTTGTTCTCCCACAAGAATCACTCGGCTGATCCTTCTGCAATATGCCCTTCACCAACATGCAGTGTTTCCTTGATTGAATTAGCTCTCACACCAATATTTGTGTCTAGAGCCTTTGCATTGAGGGCTATCTGAAAACGGCTGTGGCGCTGATGTTGCCTGTGAATGTGGAGTTGGTGGCATGTGAAACCCGCATGTGGAGCATTCGTTTGTGTGGGATGCTCACCAAGCTTCCTTTCAGTCCTAGGCACTCAAAGGGCACTCAGCATAGAGTGTGAAAACTGAGTTTCCTTGAGAGCTGCTTGGAAGCCTGATGGTGTGTGAAGTTAGTGAGCCAAATGGAGTTGTTCTCCCACAAGAACCACTCGGCTGATCCTTCTTCAATATGCCCTTCACCAACATGCAGTGTTTCCTTGATAGAATTAGCTCTCACACCAATATTTGCGTCTCGAGCTTTTGCATTGAGGGCTATCTGAAAACGGCTGTGGCGCTGAAGTTACCTGTGAATGTGGAGTTGGTGGCATGTGAAACCCGCATGTGGAGCATTCGTTTGTGTGGGATGTCTCACCAAGCTTCATTACAGTCCTAGGCACTCAAAGGGCACTAAGCATAGAGTGTGAAAACTGAGTTTCCTTGAGAGCTGCTTGGAAGCCTGATGGTGTGTGAAGTTAGTGAGCCAAATGGAGTTGTTCTCCCACAAGAACCACTCGGCTGATCCTTCTGCAATATGCCCTTCACCAACATGCAGTGTTTCCTTGATTGAATTAGCTCTCACACCAATATTTGCGTCTAGAACCTTTGCATTGAGAGCTTTCTGAAAACGGCTGTGGCGCTGAAGTTACCTGTGAATGTGGAGTTGGTGGCATGTGAAACCCGCATGTGGAGCATTCGTTTGTGTGGGATGCTCACCAAGCTTCCTTTCAGTCCTAGGCACTCAAACGGCACTAAGCATAGAGGGTGAAAACTGAGTTTCCTTGAGAGCTGCTTGGAAGCCTGATGGTGTGTGAAGTTAGTGAGCCAAATGGAGTTATTCTCCCACAAGAACCACTTGGCTGATCCTTCTTCAATATGCCCTTCACCAACATGCAGTGTTGCCTTGATTGAATTAGCTCTCACACCAATATTTGCGTCTAGAGCCTTTGCATTGAGGGCTATCTGAAAATGGCTGTGGCACTGAAGTTGCCTGTGAATGTGGAGTTGGTGGCATGTGAAACCCGCATGTGGAGCATTCGTTTGTGTGGGATGCTCTACCAGGTTCATTCCTAGATAATGCACTCAAAGGGCACTAAGCATAGAGTGTGAAAACTGAGTTTCCTTGAGAGCTGCTTGGAATCCTGATGGTGTGTGAAATTAGTGAGCCTAATGGAGTTGTTCTCCCACAAGAACCACTCAGCTGATCCTTCTTCAATATGCCCTTCACCAACATGCAGTGTTTCCTTGATTGAATTAGCTCTCACACCAATATTTGTGTCTAGAGCCTTTGCATTGAGGGCTATCTGAAAACGGCTGTGGCACTGAAGTTGCCTGTGAATGTGGAGTTGGTGGCATGTGAAACCCGCATGTGGAGCATTCGTTTGTGTGGGATGCTCACCAAGCTTCATTACAGTCCTAGGCACTCAAAGGGCACTAAGCATAGAGTGTGAAAACTGAGTTTCCTTGAGAGCTGCTTGGAAGCCTGATGGTGTGTGAAGTTAGTGAGCCAAATGGAGTTGTTCTCCCACAAGAACCACTCGGCTGATCCTTCTTCAATATGCCCTTCACCAACATGCAGTGTTTCCTTGATTGAATTAGCTCTCACACCAATATTTGCGTCTAGAGCCTTTGCATTGAAGTCTATCTGAAAACGGCTGTGGCACTGAAGTTACTTGTGAATGTGGAGTTGGTGGCATGTGAAACCCGAATGTCGAGCATTCGTTTGTGTGGGATGCTCTACCAGGTTCATTCCTAGATAATGCACTCAAAGGGCACCAAGCATAGAGTGTGAAAATTGAGTTTCCTTGAGAGCTGCTTGGAAGCCTGATGGTGTGTGAAGTTAGTGAGCCAAATGGAGTTGTTCTCCCACAAGAACCACTCGGCTGATCCTTCTGCAATATGCCCTTCACCAACATGCAGTGTTTCCTTGATTGAATTAGCTCTCACACCAATATTTGCGTCTAGAGCCTTTGCATTGAGGGCTATCTGAAAATGGCTGTGGCACTGAAGTTGCCTGTGAATGTGGAGTTGGTGGCATGTGAAACCCGCATGTGGAGCATTCGTTTGTGTGGGATGCTCACCAAGCTTCCTTTCAGTCCTAGGCACTCAAAGGGCACTAAGCATAGAGTGTGAAAACTGAGTTTCCTTGAGAGCTGCTTGGAAGCCTGATGGTGTGTGAAGTTAGTGAGCCTAATGGAGTTGTTCTCCCACAAGAACCACTCGGCTTATCCTTCTTCAATATGCCCTTCACCAACATGCAGTGTTTCCTTGATTGAATTAGCTCTCACGCCAATATTTGTGTCTAGAGCCTTTGCATTGAAGTCTATCTGAAAACGGCTGTGGCACTGAAGTTGCCTGTGAATGTGGAGTTGGTGGCATGTGAAACCAACATGTGGAGCATTCGTTTGTGTGGGATTCTCTACCAGGTTCATTCCTAGATAATGCACTCAAAGGGCAATAAGCATAGAGTGTGAAAACTGAGTTTCCTTGAGAGCTGCTTGGAAGCCTGATGGTGTGTGAAGTTAGTGAGCCAAATGGAGTTGTTCTCCCACAAGAACCACTCGGCTGATCCTTCTGCAATATGCCCTTCACCAACATGCAGTGTTTCCTTGATTGAATTAGCTCTCACACTAATATTTGTGTCTAGAGCCTTTGCATTGAGGGCTATCTGAAAACGGCTGTGGCGTTGAAGTTGCCTGTGAATGTTGAGTTGGTGGCATGTGAAACCCGCATGTGGAGCATTCGTTTGTGTGGGATGCTCACCAAGCTTCATTTCAGTCCTAGGCACTCAAAGGGCACTAAGCATAGAGTGTGAAAACTGAGTTTCCTTGAGAGCTGCTTGGAAGCCTGATGGTGTGTGAAGTTAGTGAGCCAAATGGAGTTGTTCTCCCACAAGAACCAGTCGGATGATCCTTCTTCAATATGCCCTTCACCCACATGCAGTGTTTCCTTGATTGAATTAGCTCTCACACCAATATTTGCGTCTAGAGCCTTTGCATTGAGAGCTATCTGAAAACGGCTGTGGCGCTGAAGTTACCTGTGAATGTGGAGTTGGTGGCATGTGAAACCCGCATGTGGAGCATTCGTTTGTGTGGGATGCTCACCAAGCTTCCTTTCAGTCCTAGGCTCTCAAAGGGCACTCAGCATAGAGTGTGAAAACTGAGTTTCCTTGATAGCTGCTTGGAAGCCTAATGGCGTGTGAAGTTAGTGAGCCAAATGGAGTTGTTCTCCCACAAGAACCACTCGACTGATCCTTCTTCAATATGCCCTTCACCAACATGCAGTGTTTCCTTGATTGAATTAGCTCTCACACCAATATTTGCGTCTAGAGCCTTTGCATTGAGGGCTATCTGAAAATGGCTGTGGCACTGAAGTTGCCTGTGAATGTGGAGTTGGTGGCATGTGAAACCCGCATGTAGAGCATTCGTTTGTGTGGGATGCTCACCAAGCTTCCTTTCAGTCCTAGGCACTCAAAGGGCACTAAGCATAGAGTGTGAAAACTGAGTTTCCTTGAGAGCTGCTTGGAAGCCTGATGGTGTGTGAAGTTAGTGAGCCTAATGGAGTTGTTCTCCCACAAGAACCACTCGGCTGATCCTTCTTCAATATGCCCTTCACCAACATGCAGTGTTTCCTTGATTGAATTAGCTCTCACACCAATATTTGCGTCTAGAGCCTTTGCATTGAAGTCTATCTGAAAATGGCTGTGGCACTGAAGTTGCCTGTGAATGTGGAGTTGGTGGCATGTGAAACCCGCATGTGGAGCATTCGTTTGTGTGGGATGCTCTACCAGGTTCATTCCTAGATAATGCACTCAAAGGGCACTAAGCATAGAGTGTGAAAACTGAGTTTCCTTGAGAGCAACTTGGAAGCCTGATGGTGTGTGAAGTTAGTGAGCCAAATGGAGTTGTTCTCCCACAAGAACCAGTCGGATGATCCTTCTTCAATATGCCCTTCACCCACATGCAGTGTTTCCTTGATTGAATTAGCTCTCACACCAATATTTGCGTCTAGAGCCTTTGCATTGAGAGCTATCTGAAAACGGCTGTGGCGCTGAAGTTACCTGTGAATGTGGAGTTGGTGGCATGTGAAACCCGCATGTGGAGCATTCGTTTGTGTGGGATGCTCACCAAGCTTCCTTTCAGTCCTAGGCTCTCAAAGGGCACTCAGCATAGAGTGTGAAAACTGAGTTTCCTTGAGAGCTGCTTGGAAGCCTGATGGTGTGTGAAGTTAGTGAGCCTAATGGAGTTGTTCTCCCACAAGAACCACTCGACTGATCCTTCTTCAATATGCCCTTCACCAACATGCAGTGTTTCCTTGATTGAATTAGCTCTCACACCAATATTTGTGTCTAGAGCCTTTGCATTGAAGTCTATCTGAAAACGGCTGTGGCACTGAAGTTGCCTGTGAATGTGGAGTTGGTGGCATGTGAAACCAACATGTGGAGCATTCGTTTGTGTGGGATTCTCTACCAGGTTCATTCCTAGATAATGCACTCAAAGGGCACTAAGCATAGAGTGTGAAAACTGAGTTTCCTTGAGAGCTGCTTGGAAGCCTGATGGTGTGTGAAGTTAGTGAGCCAAATGGAGTTGTTCTCCCACAAGAACCACTCGGCTGATCCTTCTCCAATATGCCCTTCACCAACATGCAGTGTTTCCTTGATTGAATTAGCTCTCACACCAATATTTGTGTCTAGAGCCTTTGCATTGAAGGCTATCTGAAAACGGCTGTGGCGTTGAAGTTGCCTGTGAATGTGGAGTTGGTGGCATGTGAAACCCGCATGTGGAGCATTCGTTTGTGTGGGATGCTCACCAAGATTCATTTCAGTCCTAGGCACTCAAAGGGCACTAAGCATAGAGTGTGAAAACTGAGTTTCCTTGAGAGCTGCTTGGAAGCCTGATGGTGTGTGAAGTTAGTGAGCCAAATGGAGTTGTTCTCCCACAAGAACCAGTCGGATGATCCTTCTTCAATATGCCCTTCACCCACATGCAGTGTTTCCTTGATTGAATTAGCTCTCACACCAATATTTGCGTCTAGAGCCTTTGCATTGAGAGCTATCTGAAAACGGCTGTGGCGCTGAAGTTACCTGTGAATGTGGAGTTGGTGGCATGTGAAACCCGCATGTGGAGCATTCGTTTGTGTGGGATGCTCACCAA